>NC_086447.1:107044884-107304884 GCF_028390025.1 Pseudophryne corroboree | reverse complement strand
GCATAAACGTAACAACTGCTGCAGAGAAGTGTCTCTCTAGAGGCATTAGGACAGGGGCCGCTTCAAAATGTTGCTATGGGGCCCACAATGTTCTGGCTATGCCCCTGCATGGAAGGATGAGTTGGGAAGACAGAACTGGAGAGACAGAAGAGGATCTGGAACTGGATGGACAGAAGGGGCTCTGGAGATGGAGAGACAGAAGGTGTTCTTGAGCTGGAGAGACAGAAGGGGCTCTGGATTTGGAGAGATACAGGGGATTGAGTTGGAGAGACACAGGAGGATGGCCCTGGAGAGAAGTTGACAGATAGCACTTTAAAGAACCAAGGGAGATGGCGTTATAGAGACACATTGGGGATGTGTAGAAAAAAGAAATAGTCTTAAGGGGGGTACACACGGAGCGATATTCTAAGCAATCTGACTAGATTGCTTAGAATTTAAGCATTATCGCTCCGTGTGTACCCCCTACAGCGATAGTGATGCGCAGCCCCACGTATCGCTATCGCAGGTGCTAGATTGGCCTGCATGCAGGCCAATCTAGCGGGTTGCTCACTTCACTCGTTGGGTGAAATGAGCGCCCCCCCCGTACGCTCAGCACACATCTCTCCCACATCCGCCCGTCTATGTGGGCATTTACACTTTTCAAGCCATTCTCTATTGAGGTTGTGTAGATAGAAATGTAAATTTCATTAATGGTGGGAGATGCAGGGGAGTCATACAATATGTCTCATTTATTATTCTTGGATTTATGCATACTTGCCTATTTTTTGTTGCTCCTCTCCAGGAGAGGCCCGTAGAGGAGATGCAGATGACCACTTCATGGGACGGGACCAGGCTCTCACATCATGAGGCCCTGCCCCAGTGGAAATGCCACGAATTGTGGGCCCGTGTGGAAGCTGCGAGGATAAAATGATACAAGTTGCTACATTTTAGCCCTGCTTCCACCATATGGACCTCACAGGTATTATCTACCCATCCTGCCCAGTTCTCTAGGAAAATCCACCCACTGTTATGGGGTGCGGGGGACTACCTGAAAAATGGGGACTCTCTTGCACCTTCCAAGAATGTAGGTAAGTATGTAGTTACATACAAATTTGCATTAAACCCAGGGACACAAAGAAAGAGGGGGCCGGTACATAGTGCCAGGGCCCAGGCCTCTGTTGGGTCATACATGGGAGCCGCTACCATGCTTCCCAGAAATGCCATGATTACCTCCCAACTGTAACAGACGCTGCCGCAAACTGACTCTGCAACTGGACGTAGCCAAGCCCTCCGAATACTAGAGGCCATCAAATATACGGATGGTGTAATGGTTAGCATTACTGCTTCACAGCCCTGAGGTCATGGGTTAGATTCCCACCATGGCTCTAACTGTGTGGAGTTTGTATATTCTCCCCGTACTTGCGTGGGTTTCCTCCGGGTACTCCGGTTTCCTCCCACAATCCAAAAATATACTGGTAGGTTAATTGGCTGCCAACAAAACTTGACCCTAGTGTGAATGTGTGTTTGTGTGTGTGTGTGTGTGTGTGTGTGTGTGTGTGTGTGTGTGTGTGTGTGTGTGTGTGTGTGTGTACATGTGGTAGGGAATATAGCGTGTAAGCTCCACTGGGGCAGGGACTGATGTGAATGGCCAAATATTCTCTGTAAATCGCTGCGGAATATGTGTGCGCTATATAAATAACTGGTGATAAATAAATAAATAATATCACAGAAGACCTGGTTAGACCTTAGCAACAAAGACATTTGTTTTCAATGCAGTCCAAGGATGAAAGTTAATTGTGTATTTGCTGTTATGTTTTAGTGCAAATTTGCTCTTAAATACAACGTTAATAAATAATCCCTAATGTGTTTTCCTACCTCTTATAGGAAGGTAATACATCAGACTCATATATACCCTGTAGAAAAGGTTTGTTCCCTACTCACAGTTACCTACCAGTATGACTATTCATTCCTGGAAACAAAAAAAGGAGATTACCTGCTACTTGTATGGAGTAGACCCTTTTCTCTTTCTGTCACCTTGTGGCCTATTCATTAGTCATTAGGCGATATGGCACAAATCTGTATGAAGTCCCAGCGCTTATCTAATCCAAACAAATGGCATGACACCTATCCATCCATAGACTTTATCTATTTATAACAATCCTCTGTCTTTATCTAACTAGGCCAATAATCCCTAATCTCTCCAAAACTACTATTTGAATGTGAATTTAGAATAGACATGAAATAAATGGTGTACGTCTTTATTTTTTTCTGCTTTTGAAGTCATTGTTTGCTGTAAAAGTATATTGTATGTAGATAAAGGTTAGCGGAAGGATATCTTGTTATGACCTTGTACCTGGTCAGCAAAACACGGGTGCTACCGTGTGTGAGAGTTTTTGGCAAATATTATCTGTGTTCTATTATCTGTACCTTCGTTCCTTTCAACATACCAGCAGTGGTGTATGTCTGTAATGGATGCACAGATCACGGAGCAGTGACGCAGCCATGGAGGTGCGGAGAGAGTGACCGCAGCGCTCCCCATGCTAAAAACTTTTTAAAACTGTGCCTATTTGGGGTTGGTAAGGGACTAAAGATGACATGTACTAATAAGCAGTGATAAAAGTGGAAAAGTGAGCCAGTGGAGATGTTGCCCATGGCAACCAACAAGCATTGACGTAACATTTATAATTTGCATACTATCAAAGTATAGAGAGCAGCTGATTGGTTGCCATGGGCAACTTCTCCACTGGCTCACTTCTCCGCTTATATCACTGCTTAGTACATGTCCCACTAAAGGTGATATGATGGCTTTGACTCCTCTTTGCGTTCTCTGCCGTTTCTGTCTGCAAGGCGACATGCTTGGAGCAAGGGACAGTCTCCAAACTACATGCTACAACATAAGTTTAACAGTCCCTCGCAGACAGTGAGAGAATGCCAGCAGGGTAAGCGATGCACTACTCAGGGCCGCCAAACACATTCTTAAATGGGAACACTGATAAATGGGGGCACTATGTGGCATTTGTGTGATAAATGGGGGAACTGTGGCATTTTGTGTGATAAATGGAAGTACTGTGTGGCATTTGTGTGATAAATGGGGGAACTGTGGCATTTTGTGTGATAAATGGAAGTACTGTGTGGCATTTGTGTGATAAATGGGGGAACTGTGGCATTTTGTGTGATAAATGGAAGTACTATGTGGCATTTGTGTGATAAAAGGGGGAACTATGTGGCATTTGTGTGATACATGGGAGTACTATGTGGCAATTGTGTGATAAATGGGGGAACTATGTGGCATTTGTGTGATAAATGGGAGTACTATGTGGCAATTGTGTGATAAATGGGAGTACTATGAGGCATTTGTGTGATAAATGGGAGTACTTTGTGACATTTGTGTGATAAATGGGGGAACTATGTGGCATTTTGTGTGATAAATGGAAGTACTATGTGGCATTTGTGTGATAAATGGGAGTACTATGTGGTATTTGTGTGATAAATGGGGGAACTATGTGGCATTTGTGTGATACATGGCAGTACTATGTGGCATTTGTGTGATAAATGGGGTACCTATGTGGCATTTGTGTGATAAATGGGAGTACTATGTGGCATTTGTGTGATAAAAGGGGGCAACTATGTGGCATTTGTGTGATAAATGGGGGAACTATGTGGCATTTGTGTGATAAATGGGGGAACTATGTGGCATTTGTGTGATAAATGGGAGTACTATGTGGCATTTGTGTGATAAATGGGGGAACTATGTGGCATTTGTGTAATAAATGGGAGTACTATGTGGCATGTGTGTGATAAATGGGGGAACTATGTGGCATTTGTATGATAAATGGGAGTACTATATGGCATTTGTGTGATAAATGGGGGTACTATGTGGCACTTGTGTGATAAATGGGAGTACTATGTGGCATTTGTGTGATAAATGAGGACAATGGCATTTGTGTGATAAGTGTAAGTACTGTGTGGCATTTGTGTGATAAGTGGGGGAACTATGTGGCATTTGTGTGATAAATGGGAGTATTATGTGGCATTTGTGTGATAAATGGGGGTACTATGTGGCACTTGTGTGATAAATGGGAGTACTATGTGGCATTTGTGTGATAAATGAGGACAATGGCATTTGTGTGATAAGTGTAAGTACTGTGTGGCATTTGTGTGATAAGTGGGGGAACTATGTGGCATTTGTGTGATAAATGGGAGTATTATGTGGCATTTGTGTGATAAATGGGAGAACTATGTGGCAATTTTTGTAATACATGGGAGTACTATATGGCATTTGTGTGATAAATTGGAGTACTATGTGGCATTTGTGTGATAAATGGGGGTACTATGTGGCATTTGTGTGATAAATTGGAGTACTGTGTGGCATTTGTGTGATAAATGGGAGTACTATGTGGCATTTGTGTGATAAATGGGGGAACTATGTGGCATTTGTGTGATAAATGGGAGTACTATATGGCATTTGTGTGATAAATGGGGGAACTATGTGGCAATTTTTGTAATACATGGGAGTACTATATGGAATTTGTGTGATAAATTGGAGTACTATGTGGCATTTGTGTGATATATGGGGGTACTATGTGTCATTTGTGTGATACATGGAAGTACTATGTGGCATTTGTGTGATAAATGGGAGTACTATGTGGCATTTGTGTAATAAATGGGAGTACTTTGTGGCATTTGTGTGATAAATGGGAGAACTATGTGGCATTTGTGTGATAAATGGGAGTACTATGTGGCATTTATGTGATAAATGGGAGTAATATGTGGCATTTGTGTGATAAATGAGGACACTGGCATTTGTGTGATAAATGGAAGTACTGTGTGGCATTTGTGTGATAAGTGGGGGAACTATGTGGCATTTGTGTGATAAATGGGAGTACTATGTGGCATTTGTGTGATAAATGGGAGTACTATGTGGCCTTTGTGTGATAAATGGGAGTACTATGTGGCATTTGTGTGATAAATGAGAGTACTATGTGGCATTTGTGTGATAAATAAGAGTACTATGTGGCATTTGTGTGATAAATGGGAGTACTATATGGCATTTGTGTGATAAATGGGAGTACTTTGTGGCATTTGTGTGATAAATGGGGGAATTATGTGGCATTTGTGTGATACATGGGAGTACTATGTGGCATTTGTGTGATAAATGGGAGTATTATATGGCATTTGTGTGATAAAAGGGGGCAACTATGTGGCATTTGTGTGATAAATGGGGGAACTATGTGGCATTTGTGTGATAAATGGGAGTACTATGTGGCATTTGTGTGATAAATGGGGGAACTATGTGGCATTTGTGTAATAAATGGGAGTACTATGTGGCATGTGTGTGATAAATGGGAGTATTATATGGCATTTGTGTGATAAAAGGGGGCAACTATGTGGCATTTGTGTGATAAATGGGAGTACTATATGGCATTTGTGTGATAAATGGGGGTACTATGTGGCATTTGTGTGATAAATGGGAGTACTATGTGGCATTTGTGTGCTAAGTGGGGGAACTATGTGGCATTTGTGTGATAAATGGGAGTATTATGTGGCATTTGTGTGATAAATGGGGGAACTATGTGGCAATTTTTGTAATACATGGGAGTACTATATGGCATTTGTGTGATAAATTCGAGTACTATGTAGCATTTGTGTGATAAATGGGGGTACTACGTGGCATTTGTGTGATAAATGGGAGTACTGTGTGGCATTTGTGTGATAAATGGGAGTACTATGTGGCATTTGTGTGATAAATGGGGGAACTATGTGGCATTTGTGTGATAAATGGGAGTACTATATGGCATTTGTGTGATAAATGGGGGAACGATGTGGCAATTTTTGTAATACATGGGAGTACTATATGGCATTTGTGTGATAAATTGGAGTACTATGTGGCATTTGTGTGATATATGGGGGTACTATGTGTCATTTGTGTGATACATGGAAGTACTATGTGGCATTTGTGTGATAAATGGGAGTACTATGTGGCATTTGTGTGATAAATGGGAGTACTTTGTGGCATTTGTGTGATAAATGGGAGAACTATGTGGCATTTGTGTGATAAATGGGAGTACTATGTGGCATTTATGTGATAAATGGGAGTAATATGTGGCATTTGTGTGATAAATGAGGACACTGGCATTTGTGTGATAAATGGAAGTACTGTGTGGCATTTGTGTGATAAGTGGGGGAACTATGTGGCATTTGTGTGATAAATGGGAGTACTATGTGGCATTTGTGTGATAAATGGGAGTACTATGTGGCCTTTGTGTGATAAATGGGAGTACTATGTGGCATTTGTGTGATAAATGAGAGTACTATGTGGCATTTGTGTGATAAATAAGAGTACTATGTGGCATTTGTGTGATAAATGGGAGTACTATATCGCATTTGTGTGATAAATGGGAGTACTTTGTGGCATTTGTGTGATAAATGGGGGAACTATGTGGCATTTGTGTGATACATGGGAGTACTATGTGGCATTTGTGTGATAAATGGGAGTATTATATGGCATTTGTGTGATAAATGGGAGTACTATGTGGCATTTATGTGATAAATGGGAGTAATATGTGGCATTTGTGTGATAAATGAGGACACTGGCATTCGTGTGATAAATGGAAGTACTGTGTGGGATTTGTGTGATAAGTGGGGGAACTATGTGGCATTTGTGTGATAAATGGGAGTACTATGTGGCATTTGTGTGATAAATGAGGACACTGGCATTCGTGTGATAAGTGGAAGTACTGTGTGGCATTTGTGTGATAAGTGGGGGAACTATGTGGCATTTGTGTAATAAATGGGAGTATTATGTGGCATTTGTGTGATAAATGGGGGAACTATGTGGCAATTTTTGTAATACATGGGAGTACTATATGGCATTTGTGTGATAAATTGGAGTACTATGTGGCATTTGTGTGATAAATGGGGGTACTATATGGCATTTGTGTGATAAATTGGAGTACTGTGTGGCATTTGTGTGATAAATGGGAGTACTATGTGGCATTTGTGTGATAAATGGGGGAACTATGTGGCATTTGTGTGATAAATGGGAGTACTATATGGCATTTGTGTGATAAATGGGGGAACTATGTGGCAATTTTTGTAATACATGGGAGTACTATGTGGCATTTGTGTGATAAATAAGAGTACTATGTGGCATTTGTGTGATAAATGGTAGTACTATATGGCATTTGTGTGATAAATGGGAGTACTTTGTGGCATTTGTGTGATAAATGGGGGAACTATGTGGCATTTGTGTGATACATGGGAGTACTATGTGGCATTTTTGTGATAAATGGGAGTATTATATGGCATTTGTGTGATAAATGGGAGTACTATGTGGCATTTATGTGATAAATGGGAGTAATATGTGGCATTTGTGTGATAAATGAGGACACTGGCATTCGTGTGATAAATGGAAGTACTGTGTGGGATTTGTGTGATAAGTGGGGGAACTATGTGGCATTTGTGTGATACATGGGAGTACTATGTGGCATTTTTGTGATAAATGGGAGTATTATATGGCATTTGTGTGATAAATGGGAGTACTATGTAGCATTTATGTGATAAATGGGAGTAATATGTGGCATTTGTGTGATAAATGAGGACACTGGCATTCGTGTGATAAATGGAAGTACTGTGTGGGATTTGTGTGATAAGTGGGGGAACTATGTGGCATTTGTGTGATAAATGGGAGTACTATGTTGCATTTGTGTGATTAATGGGGGAACTATGTGGCATTTGTGGGATAAATGGGAGTACTATGTAGCATTTATTGATAAATGGGGGAACTATGTGGCATTTGTGTGATAAATGGAAGTACTATGTGGCATTTGTGTTATAAATGAGAGTACTATGTGACATTTGTGTGATAAATTAAAGTACTATGTGGCATTTGTGTGATAAATGGGGGCACTATGTGGCATTTGTGGGATAAATGGGAGTACTATGTAGCATTTCAGTGATAAATTGTAGTACTATGTGGCAATTGTGTGATAAATGGGAGTACTATGTGGCATTTGTGTGATAAATGGAGTACTATGTGGAATTTGTGTGATAAAAGGGGGCAACTATGTGGCATTTGTGTGATAAATGGGGGAACTATGTGGCATTTGTGTGATAAGTGGGGGAACTATGTGGCATTTGTGTGATAAATGGGAGTACTATGTGGCATTTGTGTGGTAAATGGGGTAACTATGTGGCATTTGTGTGATAATTGGAAGTACTATGTGGCATTTGTGTGATAAATGAGAGTACTATGTGGCATTTGTGTGATAAATGGGGGAACTATGTGGCATTTGTGTGATAAATGAGGACACTGGCATTGTATGATAAATGGAAGTACTGTGTGGCATTTGTGTGATAAGTGGGGGAGTATGTGGCATTTGTGTGATAAATGGGTGTGCTATGTGGCATTTTGTGATAAATGAGAGTTCTTAAGCCATTTGTGTGATAAATGGGAGTAATATGTGCCATTTGTGTGATAAATGAGGACACTGGCATTTGTTTGATAAATGGGAGTACTGTGTGGCATTTGTGTGAAAAGTGGGGGAACTATGTGGCATTTGTGTGATAAAGGGGAGTACTATGTGGCATTTGTGTGATAAATGAGAGTACTATGTGGCATTTGTGTGATAAATGGGAGTACTATGTGGAATTTGTGTGATAAAAGGGGGCAACTATGTGGCATTTGTGTGATAAATGGGGGAACTATGTGGCATTTGTGTGATAAGTGGGGGAACTATGTGGCATTTGTGTGATAAATGGGAGTACTATGTGGCATTTGTGTGGTAAATGGGGTAACTATGTGGCATTTGTGTGATAATTGGAAGTACTATGTGGCATTTGTGTGATAAATGGGGTAACTATGTGGCATTTGTGTGATAATTGGAAGTACTATGTGGCATTTGTGTGAAAAATGGGGGAACTATGTGGCATTTGTGTGATAAATGAGGACACTGGCATTGTATGATAAATGGAAGTACTGTGTGGCATTTGTGTGATAAATGGGGGAGTATGTGGCATTTGTGTGATAAATGGGTGTGCTATGTGGCATTTTGTGATAAATGAGAGTTCTTAAGCCATTTGTGTGATAAATGGGAGTAATATGTGCCATTTGTGTGATAAATGAGGACACTGGCATTTGTTTGATAAATGGGAGTACTGTGTGGCATTTGTGTGAAAAGTGGGGGAACTATGTGGCATTTGTGTGATAAATGGGAGTACTATGTGGCATTTGTGTGATAAATGAGAGTACTATGTGGCATTTGTGTGATAAATGGGAGTACTATGTGGAATTTGTGTGATAAAAGGGGGCAACTATGTGGCATTTGTGTGATAAATGGGGTAACTATGTGGCATTTGTGTGATAAATGGGAGAATTATGTAGCATTTGTGTGATAAATGAGGACACTGGCATTTGTGTAATAAATGAAAGTACTGTGTGGCATTTGTGTGATAAATGGGGGAAATATGTGGCATTTCTGTGATACATGGGAGTACTATGTGGCATTTGTGTGATAAATGGGAGTACTATGTGGCATTTTGTGATAAATGAGAGTTCTATGTGCCATTTGTGTGATAAATGTGGACACTGGCATTAGTGTGATAAATTGGAGTACTGTGTGGCATTTGTGTGATAAGTGGGGGACCTATGTGGCATTTGTGTGATAAATGGGAGTACTATGTGGCATTTTGTGATAAATGGGAGTACTATGTGGCATTTGTGTGATAAATGAGAGTACTATGTGGCATTTGTGTGATAAATGGGGGCACTATGTGGCATTTGTGGGATAAATGGGAGTACTATGTAGCATTTCAGTGATAAATTGGAGTACTATGTGGCAATTGTGTGATAAATGGGAGTACTATGTGGCATTTGTGTGATAAATGGAGTACTATGTGGAATTTGTGTGATAAAAGGGGGCAACTATGTGGCATTTGTGTGATAAATGGGGGAACTATGTGGCATTTGTGTGATAAGTGGGGGAACTATGTGGCATTTGTGTGATAAATGGGAGTACTATGTGGCATTTGTGTGGTAAATGGGGTAACTATGTGGCATTTGTGTGATAATTGGAAGTACTATGTGGCATTTGTGTGATAAATGAGAGTACTATGTGGCATTTGTGTGATAAATGGGGGAACTATGTGGCATTTGTGTGATAAATGAGGACACTGGCATTGTATGATAAATGGAAGTACTGTGTGGCATTTGTGTGATAAGTGGGGGAGTATGTGGCATTTGTGTGATAAATGGGTGTGCTATGTGGCATTTTGTGATAAATGAGAGTTCTTAAGCCATTTGTGTGATAAATGGGAGTAATATGTGCCATTTGTGTGATAAATGAGGACACTGGCATTTGTTTGATAAATGGGAGTACTGTGTGGCATTTGTGTGAAAAGTGGGGGAACTATGTGGCATTTGTGTGATAAAGGGGAGTACTATGTGGCATTTGTGTGATAAATGAGAGTACTATGTGGCATTTGTGTGATAAATGGGAGTACTATGTGGAATTTGTGTGATAAAAGGGGGCAACTATGTGGCATTTGTGTGATAAATGGGGGAACTATGTGGCATTTGTGTGATAAGTGGGGGAACTATGTGGCATTTGTGTGATAAATGGGAGTACTATGTGGCATTTGTGTGGTAAATGGGGTAACTATGTGGCATTTGTGTGATAATTGGAAGTACTATGTGGCATTTGTGTGATAAATGGGGTAACTATGTGGCATTTGTGTGATAATTGGAAGTACTATGTGGCATTTGTGTGAAAAATGGGGGAACTATGTGGCATTTGTGTGATAAATGAGGACACTGGCATTGTATGATAAATGGAAGTACTGTGTGGCATTTGTGTGATAAATGGGGGAGTATGTGGCATTTGTGTGATAAATGGGTGTGCTATGTGGCATTTTGTGATAAATGAGAGTTCTTAAGCCATTTGTGTGATAAATGGGAGTAATATGTGCCATTTGTGTGATAAATGAGGACACTGGCATTTGTTTGATAAATGGGAGTACTGTGTGGCATTTGTGTGAAAAGTGGGGGAACTATGTGGCATTTGTGTGATAAATGGGAGTACTATGTGGCATTTGTGTGATAAATGAGAGTACTATGTGGCATTTGTGTGATAAATGGGAGTACTATGTGGAATTTGTGTGATAAAAGGGGGCAACTATGTGGCATTTGTGTGATAAATGGGGTAACTATGTGGCATTTGTGTGATAAATGGGAGAATTATGTAGCATTTGTGTGATAAATGAGGACACTGGCATTTGTGTAATAAATGAAAGTACTGTGTGGCATTTGTGTGATAAATGGGGGAAATATGTGGCATTTCTGTGATACATGGGAGTACTATGTGGCATTTGTGTGATAAATGGGAGTACTATGTGGCATTTTGTGATAAATGAGAGTTCTATGTGCCATTTGTGTGATAAATGTGGACACTGGCATTAGTGTGATAAATTGGAGTACTGTGTGGCATTTGTGTGATAAGTGGGGGACCTATGTGGCATTTGTGTGATAAATGGGAGTACTATGTGGCATTTTGTGATAAATGGGAGTACTATGTGGCATTTGTGTGATAAATGAGAGTACTATGTGGCATTTGTGTGATAAATGGGGGCACTATGTGGCATTTGTGGGATAAATGGGAGTACTATGTAGCATTTCAGTGATAAATTGGAGTACTATGTGGCAATTGTGTGATAAATGGGAGTACTATGTGGCATTTGTGTGATAAATGGGAGTACTATGTGGAATTTGTGTGATAAAAGGGGGCAACTTTGTGGCATTTGTGTGATAAATGGGGGAACTATGTGGCATTTGTGTGATAAGTGGGGGAACTATGTGGCATTTGTGTGATAAATGGGAGTACTATGTGGCATTTGTGTGGTAAATGGGGTAACTATGTGGCATTTGTGTGATAATTGGAAGTACTATGTGGCATTTCTGTGATTAATGGGAGTACTATGTGGCATTTGTGTGATAAATGAGAGTTCTATGTGGCATTTGTGTGATAAATGGGAGTACTATGTAGAATTTGTGTGATAAAAGGGGGCAACTATGTGGCATTTGTGTGATTAATGGGGGAACTATGTGGCATTTGTGGGATAAATGGGAGTACTATGTAGCATTTATTGATAAATGGGGGAACTATGTGGCATTTGTGTGATAAATGGAAGTACTATGTGGCATTTGTGTTATAAATGAGAGTACTATGTGACATTTGTGTGATAAATGAAAGTACTATGTGGCATTTGTGTGATAAATGGGGGCACTATGTGGCATTTGTGGGATAAATGGGAGTACTATGTAGCATTTCAGTGATAAATTGTAGTACTATGTGGCAATTGTGTGATAAATGGGAGTACTATGTGGCATTTGTGTGATAAATGGGAGTACTATGTGGAATTTGTGTGATAAAAGGGGGCAACTATGTGGCATTTGTGTGATAAATGGGGGAACTATGTGGCATTTGTGTGATAAGTGGGGGAACTATGTGGCATTTGTGTGATAAATGGGAGTACTATGTGGCATTTGTGTGGTAAATGGGGTAACTATGTGGCATTTGTGTGATAATTGGAAGTACTATGTGGCATTTGTGTGATAAATGAGAGTACTATGTGGCATTTGTGTGATAAATGGGGGAACTATGTGGCATTTGTGTGATAAATGAGGACACTGGCATTGTATGATAAATGGAAGTACTGTGTGGCATTTGTGTGATAAGTGGGGGAGTATGTGGCATTTGTGTGATAAATGGGTGTGCTATGTGGCATTTTGTGATAAATGAGAGTTCTTAAGCCATTTGTGTGATAAATGGGAGTAATATGTGCCATTTGTGTGATAAATGAGGACACTGGCATTTGTTTGATAAATGGGAGTACTGTGTGGCATTTGTGTGAAAAGTGGGGGAACTATGTGGCATTTGTGTGATAAAGGGGAGTACTATGTGGCATTTGTGTGATAAATGAGAGTACTATGTGGCATTTGTGTGATAAATGGGAGTACTATGTGGAATTTGTGTGATAAAAGGGGGCAACTATGTGGCATTTGTGTGATAAATGGGGTAACTATGTGGCATTTGTGTGATAAATGGGAGTACTATGTAGCATTTGTGTGATAAATGAGGACACTGGCATTTGTGTAATAAATGAAAGTACTGTGTGGCATTTGTGTGATAAATGGGGGAAATATGTGGCATTTCTGTGACACATGGGAGTACTATGTGGCATTTGTGTGATAAATGGGAGTACTATGTGGCATTTTGTGATAAATGAGAGTTCTATGTGCCATTTGTGTGTTAAATGTGGACACTGGCATTAGTGTGATAAATTGGAGTACTGTGTGGCATTTGTGTGATAAGTGGGGGACCTATGTGGCATTTGTGTGATAAATGGGAGTACTATGTGGCATTTTGTGATAAATGGGAGTACTATGTGGCATTTGTGTGATAAATGAGAGTACTATGTGGCATTTGTGTGATAAATGGGGGCACTATGTGGCATTTGTGGGATAAATGGGAGTACTATGTAGCATTTCAGTGATAAATTGGAGTACTATGTGGCAATTGTGTGATAAATGGGAGTACTATGTGGCATTTGTGTGATAAATGGGAGTACTATGTGGAATTTGTGTGATAAAAGGGGGCAACTTTGTGGCATTTGTGTGATAAATGGGGGAACTATGTGGCATTTGTGTGATAAGTGGGGGAACTATGTGGCATTTGTGTGATAAATGGGAGTACTATGTGTCATTTGTGTGGTAAATGGGGTAACTATGTGGCATTTGTGTGATAATTGGAAGTACTATGTGGCATTTGTGTGATTAATGGGAGTACTATGTGGCATTTGTGTGATAAATGAGAGTTCTATGTGGCATGTGTGTGATAAATGGGAGTACTATGTGGAATTTGTGTGATAAAAGGGGGCAACTATGTGGCATTTGTGTGATAAATGGGGGACCTATGTGGCATTTGTGTGATAAGTGGGGGACCTATGTGGCATTTGTGTGATAAATGGGAGTACTATGTGGCATTTGTGTGATAAATGGAAGTACTATGTGGCATTTGTGTGATAAATGGGAGTATTATATGGCATTTGTGTGATAAATGGGAGTACTATGTGGCATTTGTGTGATTAAATGGGAGTATTATATGGCATTTGTGTGATAAATGGGAGTACTATGTGGCATTTATGTGATACATGGGAGTACTATGTGGCATTTGTGTGATAAATGGGAGTACTATGTGGCATTTGTGTGATAAATGAGGACACTGGCATTTGTGTGATAAATGGAAGTACTGTGTGGCATTTGTGTGATAAGTTGGGGAACTATGTGGCATTTGTGTGATAAATGGGAGAACTATGTGGCATTTGTGTGATAAATGGGAGTACTATGTGGCATTTATGTGATAAATGGGAGTAATATGTGGCATTTGTGTGATAAATGAGGACACTGGCATTTGTGTGATAAATGGAAGTACTGTGTGGCATTTGTGTGATTAGTGGGGGAAATATGTGGCATTTGTGTGATAAATGGGAGTACTATGTGGCATTTGTGTGATAAATGGGAGTACTATGTGGCCTTTGTGTGATAAATGGGAGTACTATGTGGCATTTGTGTGATAAATGAGAGTACTATGTGGCATTTGTGTGATAAATAAGAGTACTATGTGGCATTTGTGTGATAAATAGTAGTACTATATGGCATTTGTGTGATAAATGGGAGTACTTTGTGGCATTTGTGTGATAAATGGGGGAACTATGTGGCATTTGTGTGATACATGGGAGTACTATGTGGCATTTTTGTGATAAATGGGAGTATTATATGGCATTTGTGTGATAAATGGGAGTACTATGTGGCATTTATGTGATAAATGGGAGTAATATGTGGCATTTGTGTGATAAATGAGGACACTGGCATTCGTGTGATAAATGGAAGTACTGTGTGGCATTTGTGTGATAAGTGGGGGAACTATGTGGCATTTGTGTGATAAATGGGAGTACTATGTGGCATTTGTGTGATAAATGAGAGTTCTATGTGGCATTTGTGTGATAAATGGGAGTACTATGTGGCATTTGTGTGATAAATGGGGGAACTATGTGGCATTTCTGTGATACATGGGAGTACTATGTGGCATTTGTGTGATAAATGAGGACACTGGCATTTGTATGATAAATGGAAGTACTGTGTGGCATTTGTGTGATAAGTGGGGGACCTATGTGGCATTTGTGTGATAAATGGGAGTACTATGTGGCATTTTGTGATAAATGAGAGTTCTTAAGCCATTTGTGTGATAAATGGGAGTAATATGTGCCATTTGTGTGATAAATGAGGACACTGGCTTTTGTTTGATAAATGGGAGTACTGTGTGGCATTTGTGTGAAAAGTGGGGGAACTATGTGGCATTTGTGTGATAAGGGGGGTACTGTGTGGCATTTGTGTGATAAATGAGAGTTCTATGTGGCATTTGTGTGATAAATGGGAGTACTATGTGGAATTTGTGTGATAAAAGGGGGCAACTATGTGGCATTTGTGTGATAAATGGGAGTACTATGTGGCATTTGTGTGGTAAATGGGGTAACTATGTGGCATTTGTGTGATAATTGGAAGTACTATGTGGCATTTGTGTGATAAATGAGAGTACTATGTGGCATTTGTGTGAAAAATGGGGGAACTATGTGGCATTTGTGTGATAAATGAGGACACTGGCATTGTATGATAAATGGAAGTACTGTGTGGCATTTGTGTGATAAGTGGGGGAGTATGTGGCATTTGTGTGATAAATGGGTGTGCTATGTGGCATTTTGTGATAAATGAGAGTTCTTAAGCCATTTGTGTGATAAATGGGAGTAATATGTGCCATTTGTGTGATAAATGAGGACACTGGCATTTGTTTGATAAATGGGAGTACTGTGTGGCATTTGTGTGAAAAGTGGGGGAACTATGTGGCATTTGTGTGATAAAGGGGAGTACTATGTGGCATTTGTGTGATAAATGAGAGTACTATGTGGCATTTGTGTTATAAATGGGAGTACTATGTGGAATTTGTGTGATAAAAGGGGGCAACTATGTGGCATTTGTGTGATAAATGGGGTAACTATGTGGCATTTGTGTGATAAATGGGAGTACTATGTAGCATTTGTGTGATAAATGAGGACACTGGCATTTGTGTAATAAATGAAAGTACTGTGTGGCATTTGTGTGATAAATGGGGGAAATATGTGGCATTTCTGTGATACATGGGAGTACTATGTGGCATTTGTGTGATAAATGGGAGTACTATGTGGCATTTTGTGATAAATGAGAGTTCTATGTGCCATTTGTGTGTTAAATGTCGACACTGGCATTAGTGTGATAAATTGGAGTACTGTGTGGCATTTGTGTGATAAGTGGGGGACCTATGTGGCATTTGTGTGATAAATGGGAGTACTATGTGGCATTTTGTGATAAATGGGAGTACTATGTGGCATTTGTGTGATAAATGAGAGTACTATGTGGCATTTGTGTGATAAATGGGGGCACTATGTGGCATTTGTGGGATAAATGGGAGTACTATGTAGCATTTCAGTGATAAATTGGAGTACTATGTGGCAATTGTGTGATAAATGGGAGTACTATGTGGCATTTGTGTGATAAATGGGAGTACTATGTGGAATTTGTGTGATAAAAGGGGGCAACTTTGTGGCATTTGTGTGATAAATGGGGGAACTATGTGGCATTTGTGTGATAAGTGGGGGAACTATGTGGCATTTGTGTGATAAATGGGAGTACTATGTGTCATTTGTGTGGTAAATGGGGTAACTACTAACTATGTGGCATTTGTGTGATAATTGGAAGTACTATGTGGCATTTGTGTGATTAATGGGAGTACTATGTGGCATTTGTGTGATACATGAGAGTTCTATGTGGCATTTGTGTGATAAATGGGAGTACTATGTGGAATTTGTGTGATAAAAGGGGGCAACTATGTGGCATTTGTGTGATAAATGGGGGACCTATGTGGCATTTGTGTGATAAGTGGGGGACCTATGTGGCATTTGTGTGATAAATGGGAGTACTATGTGGCATTTGTGTGATAAATGGAAGTACTATGTGGCATTTGTGTGATAAATGGGAGTATTATATGGCATTTGTGTGATAAATGGGAGTACTATGTGGCATTTGTGTGATTAAATGGGAGTATTATATGGCATTTGTGTGATAAATGGGAGTACTATGTGGCATTTATGTGATACATGGGAGTACTATGTGGCATTTGTGTGATAAATGGAAGTACTGTGTGGCATTTGTGTGATACGTTGGGGAACTATGTGGCATTTGTGTGATAAATGGGAGAACTATGTGGCATTTGTGTGATAAATGGGAGTACTATGTGGCATTTATGTGATAAATGGGAGTAATATGTGGCATTTGTGTGATAAATGAGGACACTGGCATTTGTGTGATAAATGGAAGTACTGTGTGGCATTTGTGTGATAAGTGGGGGAAATATGTGGCATTTGTGTGATAAATGGGAGTACTATGTGGCATTTGTGTGATAAATGGGAGTACTATGTGGCCTTTGTGTGATAAATGGGAGTACTATGTGGCATTTGTGTGATAAATGAGAGTACTATGTGGCATTTGTGTGATAAATAAGAGTACTATGTGGCATTTGTGTGATAAATAGTAGTACTATATGGCATTTGTGTGATAAATGGGAGTACTTTGTGGCATTTGTGTGATAAATGGGGGAACTATGTGGCATTTGTGTGATACATGGGAGTACTATGTGGCATTTTTGTGATAAATGGGAGTATTATATGGCATTTGTGTGATAAATGGGAGTACTATGTGGCATTTATGTGATAAATGGGAGTAATATGTGGCATTTGTGTGATAAATGAGGACACTGGCATTCGTGTGATAAATGGAAGTACTGTGTGGCATTTGTGTGATAAGTGGGGGAACTATGTGGCATTTGTGTGATAAATGGGAGTACTATGTGGCATTTGTGTGATAAATGAGAGTTCTATGTGGCATTTGTGTGATAAATGGGAGTACTATGTGGCATTTGTGTGATAAATGGGGGAACTATGTGGCATTTCTGTGATACATGGGAGTACTATGTGGCATTTGTGTGATAAATGAGGACACTGGCATTTGTATGATAAATGGAAGTACTGTGTGGCATTTGTGTGATAAGTGGGGGACCTATGTGGCATTTGTGTGATAAATGGGAGTACTATGTGGCATTTGTGTGATAAATGGGGGAACTATGTGGCATTTGTGTGATAAATGGGAGTACTATGTGGCATTTGTGTGATAAATGGGGGAACTATGTGGCATTTGTGTGATAAATGGGAGTACTATATGGCATTTGTGTGATAAATGGGGGAACTATGTGGCAATTTTTGTAATACATGGGAGTACTATATGGAATTTGTGTGATAAATTGGAGTACTATGTGGCATTTGTGTGATATATGGGGGTACTATGTGTCATTTGTGTGATACATGGAAGTACTATGTGGCATTTGTGTGATAAATGGGAGTACTATGTGGCATTTGTGTAATAAATGGGAGTACTTTGTGGCATTTGTGTGATAAATGGGAGAACTATGTGGCATTTGTGTGATAAATGGGAGTACTATGTGGCATTTATGTGATAAATGGGAGTAATATGTGGCATTTGTGTGATAAATGAGGACACTGGCATTTGTGTGATAAATGGAAGTACTGTGTGGCATTTGTGTGATAAGTGGGGGAACTATGTGGCATTTGTGTGATAAATGGGAGTACTATGTGGCATTTGTGTGATAAATGGGAGTACTATGTGGCCTTTGTGTGATAAATGGGAGTACTATGTGGCATTTGTGTGATAAATGAGAGTACTATGTGGCATTTGTGTGATAAATAAGAGTACTATGTGGCATTTGTGTGATAAATGGGAGTACTATATGGCATTTGTGTGATAAATGGGAGTACTTTGTGGCATTTGTGTGATAAATGGGGGAATTATGTGGCATTTGTGTGATACATGGGAGTACTATGTGGCATTTGTGTGATAAATGGGAGTATTATATGGCATTTGTGTGATAAAAGGGGGCAACTATGTGGCATTTGTGTGATAAATGGGGTAACTATGTGGCATTTGTGTGATAAATGGGGGAACTATGTGGCATTTGTGTGATAAATGGGAGTACTATGTGGCATTTGTGTGATAAATGGGGGAACTATGTGGCATTTGTGTAATAAATGGGAGTACTATGTGGCATGTGTGTGATAAATGGGAGTATTATATGGCATTTGTGTGATAAAAGGGGGCAACTATGTGGCATTTGTGTGATAAATGGGAGTACTATATGGCATTTGTGTGATAAATGGGGGTACTATGTGGCATTTGTGTGATAAATGGGAGTACTATGTGGCATTTGTGTGCTAAGTGGGGGAACTATGTGGCATTTGTGTGATAAATGGGAGTATTATGTGGCATTTGTGTGATAAATGGGGGAACTATGTGGCAATTTTTGTAATACATGGGAGTACTATATGGCATTTGTGTGATAAATTCGAGTACTATGTAGCATTTGTGTGATAAATGGGGGTACTACGTGGCATTTGTGTGATAAATGGGAGTACTGTGTGGCATTTGTGTGATAAATGGGAGTACTATGTGGCATTTGTGTGATAAATGGGGGAACTATGTGGCATTTGTGTGATAAATGGGAGTACTATATGGCATTTGTGTGATAAATGGGGGAACGATGTGGCAATTTTTGTAATACATGGGAGTACTATATGGCATTTGTGTGATAAATTGGAGTACTATGTGGCATTTGTGTGATATATGGGGGTACTATGTGTCATTTGTGTGATACATGGAAGTACTATGTGGCATTTGTGTGATAAATGGGAGAACTATGTGGCATTTGTGTGATAAATGGGAGTACTTTGTGGCATTTGTGTGATAAATGGGAGAACTATGTGGCATTTGTGTGATAAATGGGAGTACTATGTGGCATTTATGTGATAAATGGGAGTAATATGTGGCATTTGTGTGATAAATGAGGACACTGGCATTTGTGTGATAAATGGAAGTACTGTGTGGCATTTGTGTGATAAGTGGGGGAACTATGTGGCATTTGTGTGATAAATGGGAGTACTATGTGGCATTTGTGTGATAAATGGGAGTACTATGTGGCCTTTGTGTGATAAATGGGAGTACTATGTGGCATTTGTGTGATAAATGAGAGTACTATGTGGCATTTGTGTGATAAATAAGAGTACTATGTGGCATTTGTGTGATAAATGGGAGTACTATATCGCATTTGTGTGATAAATGGGAGTACTTTGTGGCATTTGTGTGATAAATGGGGGAACTATGTGGCATTTGTGTGATACATGGGAGTACTATGTGGCATTTGTGTGATAAATTGTAGTATTATATGGCATTTGTGTGATAAATGGGAGTACTATGTGGCATTTATGTGATAAATGGGAGTAATATGTGGCATTTGTGTGATAAATGAGGACACTGGCATTCGTGTGATAAATGGAAGTACTGTGTGGGATTTGTGTGATAAGTGGGGGAACTATGTGGCATTTGTGTGATAAATGGGAGTACTATGTGGCATTTGTGTGATAAATGAGGACACTGGCATTCGTGTGATAAGTGGAAGTACTGTGTGGCATTTGTGTGATAAGTGGGGGAACTATGTGGCATTTGTGTAATAAATGGGAGTATTATGTGGCATTTGTGTGATAAATGGGGGAACTATGTGGCAATTTTTGTAATACATGGGAGTACTATATGGCATTTGTGTGATTAATTGGAGTACTATGTGGCATTTGTGTGATAAATGGGGGTACTATGTGGCATTTGTGTGATAAATTGGAGTACTGTGTGGCATTTGTGTGATAAATGGGAGTACTATGTGGCATTTGTGTGATAAATGGGGGAACTATGTGGCATTTGTGTGATAAATGGGAGTACTATATGGCATTTGTGTGATAAATGGGGGAACTATGTGGCAATTTTTGTAATACATGGGAGTACTATGTGGCATTTGTGTGATAAATAAGAGTACTATGTGGCATTTGTGTGATAAATGGTAGTACTATATGGCATTTGTGTGATAAATGGGAGTACTTTGTGGCATTTGTGTGATAAATGGGGGAACTATGTGGCATTTGTGTGATACATGGGAGTACTATGTGGCATTTTTGTGATAAATGGGAGTATTATATGGCATTTGTGTGATAAATGGGAGTACTATGTGGCATTTATGTGATAAATGGGAGTAATATGTGGCATTTGTGTGATAAATGAGGACACTGGCATTCGTGTGATAAATGGAAGTACTGTGTGGGATTTGTGTGATAAGTGGGGGAACTATGTGGCATTTGTGTGATACATGGGAGTACTATGTGGCATTTTTGTGATAAATGGGAGTATTATATGGCATTTGTGTGATAAATGGGAGTACTATGTAGCATTTATGTGATAAATGGGAGTAATATGTGGCATTTGTGTGATAAATGAGGACACTGGCATTCGTGTGATAAATGGAAGTACTGTGTGGGATTTGTGTGATAAGTGGGGGAACTATGTGGCATTTGTGTGATAAATGGGAGTACTATGTGGCATTTGTGTGATTAATGGGGGAACTATGTGGCATTTGTGGGATAAATGGGAGTACTATGTAGCATTTATTGATAAATGGGGGAACTATGTGGCATTTGTGTGATAAATGGAAGTACTATGTGGCATTTGTGTTATAAATGAGAGTACTATGTGACATTTGTGTGATAAATTAAAGTACTATGTGGCATTTGTGTGATAAATGGGGGCACTATGTGGCATTTGTGGGATAAATGGGAGTACTATGTAGCATTTCAGTGATAAATTGTAGTACTATGTGGCAATTGTGTGATAAATGGGAGTACTATGTGGCATTTGTGTGATAAATGGAGTACTATGTGGAATTTGTGTGATAAAAGGGGGCAACTATGTGGCATTTGTGTGATAAATGGGGGAACTATGTGGCATTTGTGTGATAAGTGGGGGAACTATGTGGCATTTGTGTGATAAATGGGAGTACTATGTGGCATTTGTGTGGTAAATGGGGTAACTATGTGGCATTTGTGTGATAATTGGAAGTACTATGTGGCATTTGTGTGATAAATGAGAGTACTATGTGGCATTTGTGTGATAAATGGGGGAACTATGTGGCATTTGTGTGATAAATGAGGACACTGGCATTGTATGATAAATGGAAGTACTGTGTGGCATTTGTGTGATAAGTGGGGGAGTATGTGGCATTTGTGTGATAAATGGGTGTGCTATGTGGCATTTTGTGATAAATGAGAGTTCTTAAGCCATTTGTGTGATAAATGGGAGTAATATGTGCCATTTGTGTGATAAATGAGGACACTGGCATTTGTTTGATAAATGGGAGTACTGTGTGGCATTTGTGTGAAAAGTGGGGGAACTATGTGGCATTTGTGTGATAAAGGGGAGTACTATGTGGCATTTGTGTGATAAATGAGAGTACTATGTGGCATTTGTGTGATAAATGGGAGTACTATGTGGAATTTGTGTGATAAAAGGGGGCAACTATGTGGCATTTGTGTGATAAATGGGGGAACTATGTGGCATTTGTGTGATAAGTGGGGGAACTATGTGGCATTTGTGTGATAAATGGGAGTACTATGTGGCATTTGTGTGGTAAATGGGGTAACTATGTGGCATTTGTGTGATAATTGGAAGTACTATGTGGCATTTGTGTGATAAATGGGGTAACTATGTGGCATTTGTGTGATAATTGGAAGTACTATGTGGCATTTGTGTGAAAAATGGGGGAACTATGTGGCATTTGTGTGATAAATGAGGACACTGGCATTGTATGATAAATGGAAGTACTGTGTGGCATTTGTGTGATAAATGGGGGAGTATGTGGCATTTGTGTGATAAATGGGTGTGCTATGTGGCATTTTGTGATAAATGAGAGTTCTTAAGCCATTTGTGTGATAAATGGGAGTAATATGTGCCATTTGTGTGATAAATGAGGACACTGGCATTTGTTTGATAAATGGGAGTACTGTGTGGCATTTGTGTGAAAAGTGGGGGAACTATGTGGCATTTGTGTGATAAATGGGAGTACTATGTGGCATTTGTGTGATAAATGAGAGTACTATGTGGCATTTGTGTGATAAATGGGAGTACTATGTGGAATTTGTGTGATAAAAGGGGGCAACTATGTGGCATTTGTGTGATAAATGGGGTAACTATGTGGCATTTGTGTGATAAATGGGAGAATTATGAAGCATTTGTGTGATAAATGAGGACACTGGCATTTGTGTAATAAATGAAAGTACTGTGTGGCATTTGTGTGATAAATGGGGGAAATATGTCGCATTTCTGTGATACATGGGAGTACTATGTGGCATTTGTGTGATAAATGGGAGTACTATGTGGCATTTTGTGATAAATGAGAGTTCTATGTGCCATTTGTGTGATAAATGTGGACACTGGCATTAGTGTGATAAATTGGAGTACTGTGTGGCATTTGTGTGATAAGTGGGGGACCTATGTGGCATTTGTGTGATAAATGGGAGTACTATGTGGCATTTTGTGATAAATGGGAGTACTATGTGGCATTTGTGTGATAAATGAGAGTACTATGTGGCATTTGTGTGATAAATGGGGGCACTATGTGGCATTTGTGGGATAAATGGGAGTACTATGTAGCATTTCAGTGATAAATTGGAGTACTATGTGGCAATTGTGTGATAAATGGGAGTACTATGTGGCATTTGTGTGATAAATGGGAGTACTATGTGGAATTTGTGTGATAAAAGGGGGCAACTTTGTGGCATTTGTGTGATAAATGGGGGAACTATGTGGCATTTGTGTGATAAGTGGGGGAACTATGTGGCATTTGTGTGATAAATGGGAGTACTATGTGGCATTTGTGTGGTAAATGGGGTAACTATGTGGCATTTGTGTGATAATTGGAAGTACTATGTGGCATTTCTGTGATTAATGGGAGTACTATGTGGCATTTGTGTGATAAATGAGAGTTCTATGTGGCATTTGTGTGATAAATGGGAGTACTATGTAGAATTTGTGTGATAAAAGGGGGCAACTATGTGGCATTTGTGTGATTAATGGGGGAACTATGTGGCATTTGTGGGATAAATGGGAGTACTATGTAGCATTTATTGATAAATGGGGGAACTATGTGGCATTTGTGTGATAAATGGAAGTACTATGTGGCATTTGTGTTATAAATGAGAGTACTATGTGACATTTGTGTGATAAATGAAAGTACTATGTGGCATTTGTGTGATAAATGGGGGCACTATGTGGCATTTGTGGGATAAATGGGAGTACTATGTAGCATTTCAGTGATAAATTGTAGTACTATGTGGCAATTGTGTGATAAATGGGAGTACTATGTGGCATTTGTGTGATAAATGGGAGTACTATGTGGAATTTGTGTGATAAAAGGGGGCAACTATGTGGCATTTGTGTGATAAATGGGGGAACTATGTGGCATTTGTGTGATAAGTGGGGGAACTATGTGGCATTTGTGTGATAAATGGGAGTACTATGTGGCATTTGTGTGGTAAATGGGGTAACTATGTGGCATTTGTGTGATAATTGGAAGTACTATGTGGCATTTGTGTGATAAATGAGAGTACTATGTGGCATTTGTGTGATAAATGGGGGAACTATGTGGCATTTGTGTGATAAATGAGGACACTGGCATTGTATGATAAATGGAAGTACTGTGTGGCATTTGTGTGATAAGTGGGGGAGTATGTGGCATTTGTGTGATAAATGGGTGTGCTATGTGGCATTTTGTGATAAATGAGAGTTCTTAAGCCATTTGTGTGATAAATGGGAGTAATATGTGCCATTTGTGTGATAAATGAGGACACTGGCATTTGTTTGATAAATGGGAGTACTGTGTGGCATTTGTGTGAAAAGTGGGGGAACTATGTGGCATTTGTGTGATAAAGGGGAGTACTATGTGGCATTTGTGTGATAAATGAGAGTACTATGTGGCATTTCTGTGATAAATGGGAGTACTATGTGGAATTTGTGTGATAAAAGGGGGCAACTATGTGGCATTTGTGTGATAAATGGGGGAACTATGTGGCATTTGTATGATAAGTGGGGGAACTATGTGGCATTTGTGTGATAAATGGGAGTACTATGTGGCATTTGTGTGGTAAATCGGGTAACTATGTGTCATTTGTGTGATAATTGGAAGTACTATGTGGCATTTGTGTGATAAATGAGAGTACTATGTGGCATTTGTGTGAAAAATGGGGGAACTATGTGGCATTTGTGTGATAAATGAGGACACTGGCATTGTATGATAAATGGAAGTACTGTGTGGCATTTGTGTGATAAGTGGGGGAGTTTGTGGCATTTGTGTGATAAATGGGTGTGCTATGTGGCATTTTGTGATAAATGAGAGTTCTTAAGCCATTTGTGTGATAAATGGGAGTAATATGTGCCATTTGTGTGATAAATGAGGACACTGGCATTTGTTTGATAAATGGGAGTACTGTGTGGCATTTGTGTGAAAAGTGGGGGAACTATGTGGCATTTGTGTGATAAAGGGGAGTACTATGTGGCATTTGTGTGATAAATGAGAGTACTATGTGGCATTTGTGTGATAAATGGGAGTACTATGTGGAATTTGTGTGATAAAAGGGGGCAACTATGTGGCATTTGTGTGATAAATGGGGTAACTATGTGGCATTTGTGTGATAAATGGGAGTACTATGTAGCATTTGTGTGATAAATGAGGACACTGGCATTTGTGTAATAAATGAAAGTACTGTGTGGCATTTGTGTGATAAATGGGGGAAATATGTGGCATTTCTGTGACACATGGGAGTACTATGTGGCATTTGTGTGATAAATGGGAGTACTATGTGGCATTTTGTGATAAATGAGAGTTCTATGTGCCATTTGTGTGTTAAATGTGGACACTGGCATTAGTGTGATAAATTGGAGTACTGTGTGGCATTTGTGTGATAAGTGGGGGACCTATGTGGCATTTGTGTGATAAATGGGAGTACTATGTGGCATTTTGTGATAAATGGGAGTACTATGTGGCATTTGTGTGATAAATGAGAGTACTATGTGGCATTTGTGTGATAAATGGGGGCACTATGTGGCATTTGTGGGATAAATGGGAGTACTATGTAGCATTTCAGTGATAAATTGGAGTACTATGTGGCAATTGTGTGATAAATGGGAGTACTATGTGGCATTTGTGTGATAAATGGGAGTACTATGTGGAATTTGTGTGATAAAAGGGGGCAACTTTGTGGCATTTGTGTGATAAATGGGGGAACTATGTGGCATTTGTGTGATAAGTGGGGGAACTATGTGGCATTTGTGTGATAAATGGGAGTACTATGTGTCATTTGTGTGGTAAATGGGGTAACTATGTGGCATTTGTGTGATAATTGGAAGTACTATGTGGCATTTGTGTGATTAATGGGAGTACTATGTGGCATTTGTGTGATAAATGAGAGTTCTATGTGGCATTTGTGTGATAAATGGGAGTACTATGTGGAATTTGTGTGATAAAAGGGGGCAACTATGTGGCATTTGTGTGATAAATGGGGGACCTATGTGGCATTTGTGTGATAAGTGGGGGACCTATGTGGCATTTGTGTGATAAATGGGAGTACTATGTGGCATTTGTGTGATAAATGGAAGTACTATGTGGCATTTGTGTGATAAATGGGAGTATTATATGGCATTTGTGTGATAAATGGGAGTACTATGTGGCATTTGTGTGATTAAATGGGAGTATTATATGGCATTTGTGTGATAAATGGGAGTACTATGTGGCATTTATGTGATACATGGGAGTACTATGTGGCATTTGTGTGATAAATGGGAGTACTATGTGGCATTTGTGTGATAAATGAGGACACTGGCATTTGTGTGATAAATGGAAGTACTGTGTGGCATTTGTGTGATAAGTTGGGGAACTATGTGGCATTTGTGTGATAAATGGGAGAACTATGTGGCATTTGTGTGATAAATGGGAGTACTATGTGGCATTTATGTGATAAATGGGAGTAATATGTGGCATTTGTGTGATAAATGAGGACACTGGCATTTGTGTGATAAATGGAAGTACTGTGTGGCATTTGTGTGATTAGTGGGGGAAATATGTGGCATTTGTGTGATAAATGGGAGTACTATGTGGCATTTGTGTGATAAATGGGAGTACTATGTGGCCTTTGTGTGATAAATGGGAGTACTATGTGGCATTTGTGTGATAAATGAGAGTACTATGTGGCATTTGTGTGATAAATAAGAGTACTATGTGGCATTTGTGTGATAAATAGTAGTACTATATGGCATTTGTGTGATAAATGGGAGTACTTTGTGGCATTTGTGTGATAAATGGGGGAACTATGTGGCATTTGTGTGATACATGGGAGTACTATGTGGCATTTTTGTGATAAATGGGAGTATTATATGGCATTTGTGTGATAAATGGGAGTACTATGTGGCATTTATGTGATAAATGGGAGTAATATGTGGCATTTGTGTGATAAATGAGGACACTGGCATTCGTGTGATAAATGGAAGTACTGTGTGGCATTTGTGTGATAAGTGGGGGAACTATGTGGCATTTGTGTGATAAATGGGAGTACTATGTGGCATTTGTGTGATAAATGAGAGTTCTATGTGGCATTTGTGTGATAAATGGGAGTACTATGTGGCATTTGTGTGATAAATGGGGGAACTATGTGGCATTTCTGTGATACATGGGAGTACTATGTGGCATTTGTGTGATAAATGAGGACACTGGCATTTGTATGATAAATGGAAGTACTGTGTGGCATTTGTGTGATAAGTGGGGGACCTATGTGGCATTTGTGTGATAAATGGGAGTACTATGTGGCATTTTGTGATAAATGAGAGTTCTTAAGCCATTTGTGTGATAAATGGGAGTAATATGTGCCATTTGTGTGATAAATGAGGACACTGGCTTTTGTTTGATAAATGGGAGTACTGTGTGGCATTTGTGTGAAAAGTGGGGGAACTATGTGGCATTTGTGTGATAAGGGGGGTACTATGTGGCATTTGTGTGATAAATGAGAGTTCTATGTGGCATTTGTGTGATAAATGGGAGTACTATGTGGAATTTGTGTGATAAAAGGGGGCAACTATGTGGCATTTGTGTGATAAATGGGAGTACTATGTGGCATTTGTGTGGTAAATGGGGTAACTATGTGGCATTTGTGTGATAATTGGAAGTACTATGTGGCATTTGTGTGATAAATGAGAGTACTATGTGGCATTTGTGTGAAAAATGGGGGAACTATGTGGCATTTGTGTGATAAATGAGGACACTGGCATTGTATGATAAATGGAAGTACTGTGTGGCATTTGTGTGATAAGTGGGGGAGTATGTGGCATTTGTGTGATAAATGGGTGTGCTATGTGGCATTTTGTGATAAATGAGAGTTCTTAAGCCATTTGTGTGATAAATGGGAGTAATATGTGCCATTTGTGTGATAAATGAGGACACTGGCATTTGTTTGATAAATGGGAGTACTGTGTGGCATTTGTGTGAAAAGTGGGGGAACTATGTGGCATTTGTGTGATAAAGGGGAGTACTATGTGGCATTTGTGTGATAAATGAGAGTACTATGTGGCATTTGTGTTATAAATGGGAGTACTATGTGGAATTTGTGTGATAAAAGGGGGCAACTATGTGGCATTTGTGTGATAAATGGGGTAACTATGTGGCATTTGTGTGATAAATGGGAGTACTATGTAGCATTTGTGTGATAAATGAGGACACTGGCATTTGTGTAATAAATGAAAGTACTGTGTGGCATTTGTGTGATAAATGGGGGAAATATGTGGCATTTCTGTGATACATGGGAGTACTATGTGGCATTTGTGTGATAAATGGGAGTACTATGTGGCATTTTGTGATAAATGAGAGTTCTATGTGCCATTTGTGTGTTAAATGTCGACACTGGCATTAGTGTGATAAATTGGAGTACTGTGTGGCATTTGTGTGATAAGTGGGGGACCTATGTGGCATTTGTGTGATAAATGGGAGTACTATGTGGCATTTTGTGATAAATGGGAGTACTATGTGGCATTTGTGTGATAAATGAGAGTACTATGTGGCATTTGTGTGATAAATGGGGGCACTATGTGGCATTTGTGGGATAAATGGGAGTACTATGTAGCATTTCAGTGATAAATTGGAGTACTATGTGGCAATTGTGTGATAAATGGGAGTACTATGTGGCATTTGTGTGATAAATGGGAGTACTATGTGGAATTTGTGTGATAAAAGGGGGCAACTTTGTGGCATTTGTGTGATAAATGGGGGAACTATGTTGCATTTGTGTGATAAGTGGGGGAACTATGTGGCATTTGTGTGATAAATGGGAGTACTATGTGTCATTTGTGTGGTAAATGGGGTAACTACTAACTATGTGGCATTTGTGTGATAATTGGAAGTACTATGTGGCATTTGTGTGATTAATGGGAGTACTATGTGGCATTTGTGTGATACATGAGAGTTCTATGTGGCATTTGTGTGATAAATGGGAGTACTATGTGGAATTTGTGTGATAAAAGGGGGCAACTATGTGGCATTTGTGTGATAAATGGGGGACCTATGTGGCATTTGTGTGATAAGTGGGGGACCTATGTGGCATTTGTGTGATAAATGGGAGTACTATGTGGCATTTGTGTGATAAATGGAAGTACTATGTGGCATTTGTGTGATAAATGGGAGTATTATATGGCATTTGTGTGATAAATGGGAGTACTATGTGGCATTTGTGTGATTAAATGGGAGTATTATATGGCATTTGTGTGATAAATGGGAGTACTATGTGGCATTTATGTGATACATGGGAGTACTATGTGGCATTTGTGTGATAAATGGAAGTACTGTGTGGCATTTGTGTGATACGTTGGGGAACTATGTGGCATTTGTGTGATAAATGGGAGAACTATGTGGCATTTGTGTGATAAATGGGAGTACTATGTGGCATTTATGTGATAAATGGGAGTAATATGTGGCATTTGTGTGATAAATGAGGACACTGGCATTTGTGTGATAAATGGAAGTACTGTGTGGCATTTGTGTGATAAGTGGGGGAAATATGTGGCATTTGTGTGATAAATGGGAGTACTATGTGGCATTTGTGTGATAAATGGGAGTACTATGTGGCCTTTGTGTGATAAATGGGAGTACTATGTGGCATTTGTGTGATAAATGAGAGTACTATGTGGCATTTGTGTGATAAATAAGAGTACTATGTGGCATTTGTGTGATAAATAGTAGTACTATATGGCATTTGTGTGATAAATGGGAGTACTTTGTGGCATTTGTGTGATAAATGGGGGAACTATGTGGCATTTGTGTGATACATGGGAGTACTATGTGGCATTTTTGTGATAAATGGGAGTATTATATGGCATTTGTGTGATAAATGGGAGTACTATGTGGCATTTATGTGATAAATGGGAGTAATATGTGGCATTTGTGTGATAAATGAGGACACTGGCATTCGTGTGATAAATGGAAGTACTGTGTGGGATTTGTGTGATAAGTGGGGGAACTATGTGGCATTTGTGTGATAAATGGGAGTACTATGTGGCATTTGTGTGATAAATGAGAGTTCTATGTGGCATTTGTGTGATAAATGGGAGTACTATGTGGCATTTGTGTGATAAATGGGGGAACTATGTGGCATTTCTGTGATACATGGGAGTACTATGTGGCATTTGTGTGATAAATGAGGACACTGGCATTTGTATGATAAATGGAAGTACTGTGTGGCATTTGTGTGATAATAGGGGGACCTATGTGGCATTTGTGTGATAAATGGGAGTACTATGTGGCATTTTGTGATAAATGAGAGTTCTTAAGCCATTTGTGTGATAAATGGGAGTAATATGTGCCATTTGTGTGATAAATGAGGACACTGGCATTTGTTTGATAAATGGGAGTACTGTGTGGCATTTGTGTGAAAAGTGGGGGAACTATGTGGCATTTGTGTGATAAGGGGGGTACTATGTGGCATTTGTGTGATAAATGAGAGTTCTATGTGGCATTTGTGTGATAAATGGGAGTACTATGTGGAATTTGTGTGATAAAAGGGGGCAACTATGTGGCATTAGTGTGATAAATGGGGTAACTATGTGGCATTTGTGTGATAAATGGGAGTACTATGTAGCATTTGTGTGATAAATGAGGACACTGGCATTTGTGTGATAAATGGAAGTACTATGTGGCATTTGTGTGATAAGTGGGGGAACTATGTGGCATTTGTGTGATAAATGGGAGTACTATGTGGCATTTGTGTGATTAATGGGGGAACTATGTGGCATTTGTGGGATAAATGGGAGTACTATGTAGCATTTATTGATAAATGGGGGAACTATGTGGCATTTGTGTGATAAATGGAAGTACTATGTGGCATTTGTTTTATAAATGAGAGTACTATGTGACATTTGTGTGATAAATTAAAGTACTATGTGGCATTTGTGTGATAAATGGGGGCACTATGTGGCATTTGTGGGATAAATGGGAGTACTATGTAGCATTTCAGTGATAAATTGTAGTACTATGTGGCAATTGTGTGATAACTGGGAGTACTATGTGGCATTTGTGTGATAAATGGGAGTACTATGTGGAATTTGTGTGATAAAAGGGGGTAACTATGTGGCATTTGTGTGATAAATGGGGGTACTATGTGGCATTTGTGTGATAAGTGGGGGAACTATGTTGCATTTGTGTGATAAATGGGAGTACTATGTGGCATTTGTGTGGTAAATGGGGTAACTATGTGGCATTTGTGTGATAATTGGAAGTACTATGTGGCATTTGTGTGATAAATGAGAGTACTATGTGGCATTTGTGTGATAAATGGGGGAACTATGTGGCATTTGTGTGATAAATGAGGACACTGGCATTGTATGATAAATGGAAGTACTGTGTGGCATTTGTGTGATAAGTGGGGGAGTATGTGGCATTTGTGTGATAAATGGGTGTGCTATGTGGCATTTTGTGATAAATGAGAGTTCTTAAGCCATTTGTGTGATAAATGGGAGTAATATGTGCCATTTGTGTGATAAATGAGGACACTGGCATTTGTTTGATAAATGGGAGTACTGTGTGGCATTTGTGTCAAAAGTGGGGGAACTATGTGGCATTTGTGTGATAAAGGGGAGTACTATGTGGCATTTGTGTGATAAATGAGAGTACTATGTGGCATTTGTGTGATAAATGGGAGTACTATGTGGAATTTGTGTGATAAAAGGGGGCAACTATGTGGCATTTGTGTGATAAATGGGGGAACTATGTGGCATTTGTGTGATAAATGGGGGAACTATGTGGCATTTGTGTGATAAATGGGAGTACTATGTGGCATTTGTGTGGTAAATGGGGTAACTATGTGGCATTTGTGTGATAATTGGAAGTACTATGTGGCATTTGTGTGATAAATGAGAGTACTATGTGGCATTTGTGTGAAAAATGGGGGAACTATGTGGCATTTGTGTGATAAATGAGGACTCTGGCATTGTATGATAAATGGAAGTACTGTGTGGCATTTGTGTGATAAGTGGGGGAAATATGTGGCATTTGTGTGATAAATGGGAGTACTATGTGGCATTTGTGTGATAAATGGGAGTACTATGTGGTAAATGGGGTAACTATGTGGCATTTGTGTGATAATTGGAAGTACTATGTGGCATTTGTGTGATAAATGAGAGTACTATGTGGCATTTGTGTGATAAATGGGGGAACTATGTGGCATTTGTGTGATAAATGAGGACACTGGCATTTTATGATAAATGGAAGTACTGTGTGGCATTTGTGTGATAAGTGGGGGAGTATGTGGCATTTGTGTGATAAATGGGTGTGCTATGTGGCATTTTGTGATAAATGAGAGTTCTTAAGCCATTTGTGTGATAAATGGGAGTAATATGTGCCATTTGTGTGATAAATGAGGACACTGGCATTTGTTTGATAAATGGGAGTACTGTGTGGCATTTGTGTGAAAAGTGGGGGAACTATGTGGCATTTGTGTGATAAAGGGGAGTACTATGTGGCATTTGTGTGATACATGGGAGTACTATGTGGAATTTGTGTGATAAAAGGGGGCAACTATGTTGCATTTGTGTGATAAATGGGGGAACTATGTGGCATTTGTATGATAAGTGGGGGAACTATGTGGCATTTGTGTGATAAATGGGAGTACTATGTGGCATTTGTGTGGTAAATGGGGTAACTATGTGGCATTTGTGTGATAATTGGAAGTACTATGTGGCATTTGTGTGATAAATGAGAGTACTATGTGGCATTTGTGTGAAAAATGGGGGAACTATGTGGCATTTGTGTGATAAATGAGGACACTGGCATTGTATGATAAATGGAAGTACTGTGTGGCATTTGTGTGATAAGTGGGGGAAATATGTGGCATTTGTGTGATAAATGGGAGTACTATGTGGCATTTGTGTGATAAATGAGAGTACTATGTGGCATTTGTGTGATAAATAAGAGTACTATGTGGCATTTGTGTGATAAATGGTAGTACTATATGGCATTTGTGTGATAAATGGGAGTACTTTGTGGCATTTGTGTGATAAATGGGGGAACTATGTGGCATTTGTGTGATACATGGGAGTACTATGTGGCATTTTTGTGATAAATGGGAGTATTATATGGCATTTGTGTGATAAATGGGAGTACTATGTGGCATTTATGTGATAAATGGGAGTAATATGTGGCATTTGTGTGATAAATGAGGACACTGGCATTCGTGTGATAAATGGAAGTACTGTGTGGGATTTGTGTGATAAGTGGGGGAACTATGTGGCATTTGTGTGATAAATGGGAGTACTATGTGGCATTTGTGTGATAAATGAGAGTTCTATGTGGCATTTGTGTGATAAATGGGAGTACTATGTGGCATTTGTGTGATAAATGGGAGTACTATGTGGAATTTGTGTGATAAAAGGGGGCAACTATGTGGCATTTGTGTGATAAATGGGGGAACTATGTGGCATTTGTGTGATAAGTGGGGGAACTATGTGGCATTTGTGTGATAAATGGGAGTACTATGTGGCATTTGTGTGGTAAATGGGGTAACTATGTGGCATTTGTGTGATAATTGGAAGTACTATGTGGCATTTGTGTGATAAATGAGAGTACTATGTGGCATTTGTGTGATAAATGGGGGAACTATGTGGCATTTGTGTGATAAATGAGGACACTGGCATTGTATGATAAATGGAAGTACTGTGTGGCATTTGTGTGATAAGTGGGGGAGTATGTGGCATTTGTGTGATAAATGGGTGTGCTATGTGGCATTTTGTGATAAATGAGAGTTCTTAAGCCATTTGTGTGATAAATGGGAGTAATATGTGCCATTTGTGTGATAAATGAGGACACTGGCATTTGTTTGATAAATGGGAGTACTGTGTGGCATTTGTGTGAAAAGTGGGGGAACTATGTGGCATTTGTGTGATAAAGGGGAGTACTATGTGGCATTTGTGTGATAAATGAGAGTACTATGTGGCATTTCTGTGATAAATGGGAGTACTATGTGGAATTTGTGTGATAAAAGGGGGCAACTATGTGGCATTTGTGTGATAAATGGGGGAACTATGTGGCATTTGTATGATAAGTGGGGGAACTATGTGGCATTTGTGTGATAAATGGGAGTACTATGTGGCATTTGTGTGGTAAATCGGGTAACTATGTGTCATTTGTGTGATAATTGGAAGTACTATGTGGCATTTGTGTGATAAATGAGAGTACTATGTGGCATTTGTGTGAAAAATGGGGGAACTATGTGGCATTTGTGTGATAAATGAGGACACTGGCATTGTATGATAAATGGAAGTACTGTGTGGCATTTGTGTGATAAGTGGGGGAGTTTGTGGCATTTGTGTGATAAATGGGTGTGCTATGTGGCATTTTGTGATAAATGAGAGTTCTTAAGCCATTTGTGTGATAAATGGGAGTAATATGTGCCATTTGTGTGATAAATGAGGACACTGGCATTTGTTTGATAAATGGGAGTACTGTGTGGCATTTGTGTGAAAAGTGGGGGAACTATGTGGCATTTGTGTGATAAAGGGGAGTACTATGTGGCATTTGTGTGATAAATGAGGGTACTATGTGGCATTTGTGTGATAAATGGGAGTACTATGTGGAATTTGTGTGATAAAAGGGGGCAACTATGTGGCATTTGTGTGATAAATGGGGTAACTATGTGGCATTTGTGTGATAAATGGGAGTACTATGTAGCATTTGTGTGATAAATGAGGACACTGGCATTTGTGTAATAAATGAAAGTACTGTGTGGCATTTGTGTGATAAATGGGGGAAATATGTGGCATTTCTGTGACACATGGGAGTACTATGTGGCATTTGTGTGATAAATGGGAGTACTATGTGGCATTTTGTGATAAATGAGAGTTCTATGTGCCATTTGTGTGTTAAATGTGGACACTGGCATTAGTGTGATAAATTGGAGTACTGTGTGGCATTTGTGTGATAAGTGGGGGACCTATGTGGCATTTGTGTGATAAATGGGAGTACTATGTGGCATTTTGTGATAAATGGGAGTACTATGTGGCATTTGTGTGATAAATGAGAGTACTATGTGGCATTTGTGTGATAAATGGGGGCACTATGTGGCATTTGTGGGATAAATGGGAGTACTATGTAGCATTTCAGTGATAAATTGGAGTACTATGTGGCAATTGTGTGATAAATGGGAGTACTATGTGGCATTTGTGTGATAAATGGGAGTACTATGTGGAATTTGTGTGATAAAAGGGGGCAACTTTGTGGCATTTGTGTGATAAATGGGGGAACTATGTGGCATTTGTGTGATAAGTGGGGGAACTATGTGGCATTTGTGTGATAAATGGGAGTACGATGTGTCATTTGTGTGGTAAATGGGGTAACTATGTGGCATTTGTGTGATAATTGGAAGTACTATGTGGCATTTGTGTGATTAATGGGAGTACTATGTGGCATTTGTGTGATAAATGAGAGTTCTATGTGGCATTTGTGTGATAAATGGGAGTACTATGTGGAATTTGTGTGATAAAAGGGGGCAACTATGTGGCATTTGTGTGATAAATGGGGGACCTATGTGGCATTTGTGTGATAAGTGGGGGACCTATGTGGCATTTGTGTGATAAATGGGAGTACTATGTGGCATTTGTGTGATAAATGGAAGTACTATGTGGCATTTGTGTGATAAATGGGAGTATTATATGGCATTTGTGTGATAAATGGGAGTACTATGTGGCATTTGTGTGATTAAATGGGAGTATTATATGGCATTTGTGTGATAAATGGGAGTACTATGTGGCATTTATGTGATACATGGGAGTACTATGTGGCATTTGTGTGATAAATGGGAGTACTATGTGGCATTTGTGTGATAAATGAGGACACTGGCATTTGTGTGATAAATGGAAGTACTGTGTGGCATTTGTGTGATAAGTTGGGGAACTATGTGGCATTTGTGTGATAAATGGGAGAACTATGTGGCATTTGTGTGATAAATGGGAGTACTATGTGGCATTTATGTGATAAATGGGAGTAATATGTGGCATTTGTGTGATAAATGAGGACACTGGCATTTGTGTGATAAATGGAAGTACTGTGTGGCATTTGTGTGATAAGTGGGGGAAATATGTGGCATTTGTGTGATAAATGGGAGTACTATGTGGCATTTGTGTGATAAATGGGAGTACTATGTGGCCTTTGTGTGATAAATGGGAGTACTATGTGGCATTTGTGTGATAAATGAGAGTACTATGTGGCATTTGTGTGATAAATAAGAGTACTATGTGGCATTTGTGTGATAAATAGTAGTACTATATGGCATTTGTGTGATAAATGGGAGTACTTTGTGGCATTTGTGTGATAAATGGGGGAACTATGTGGCATTTGTGTGATACATGGGAGTACTATGTGGCATTTTTGTGATAAATGGGAGTATTATATGGCATTTGTGTGATAAATGGGAGTACTATGTGGCATTTATGTGATAAATGGGAGTAATATGTGGCATTTGTGTGATAAATGAGGACACTGGCATTCGTGTGATAAATGGAAGTACTGTGTGGCATTTGTGTGATAAGTGGGGGAACTATGTGGCATTTGTGTGATAAATGGGAGTACTATGTGGCATTTGTGTGATAAATGAGAGTTCTATGTGGCATTTGTGTGATAAATGGGAGTACTATGTGGCATTTGTGTGATAAATGGGGGAACTATGTGGCATTTCTGTGATACATGGGAGTACTATGTGGCATTTGTGTGATAAATGAGGACACTGGCATTTGTATGATAAATGGAAGTACTGTGTGGCATTTGTGTGATAAGTGGGGGACCTATGTGGCATTTGTGTGATAAATGGGAGTACTATGTGGCATTTTGTGATAAATGAGAGTTCTTAAGCCATTTGTGTGATAAATGGGAGTAATATGTGCCATTTGTGTGATAAATGAGGACACTGGCATTTGTTTGATACATGGGAGTACTGTGTGGCATTTGTGTGAAAAGTGGGGGAACTATGTGGCATTTGTGTGATAAGGGGGGTACTATGTGGCATTTGTGTGATAAATGAGAGTTCTATGTGGCATTTGTGTGATAAATGGGAGTACTATGTGGAATTTGTGTGATAAAAGGGGGCAACTATGTGGCATTTGTGTGATAAATGGGAGTACTATGTGGCATTTGTGTGGTAAATGGGGTAACTATGTGGCATTTGTGTGATAATTGGAAGTACTATGTGGCATTTGTGTGATAAATGAGAGTACTATGTGGCATTTGTGTGAAAAATGGGGGAACTATGTGGCATTTGTGTGATAAATGAGGACACTGGCATTGTATGATAAATGGAAGTACTGTGTGGCATTTGTGTGATAAGTGGGGGAGTATGTGGCATTTGTGTGATAAATGGGTGTGCTATGTGGCATTTTGTGATAAATGAGAGTTCTTAAGCCATTTGTGTGATAAATGGGAGTAATATGTGCCATTTGTGTGATAAATGAGGACACTGGCATTTGTTTGATAAATGGGAGTACTGTGTGGCATTTGTGTGAAAAGTGGGGGAACTATGTGGCATTTGTGTGATAAAGGGGAGTACTATGTGGCATTTGTGTGATAAATGAGAGTACTATGTGGCATTTGTGTTATAAATGGGAGTACTATGTGGAATTTGTGTGATAAAAGGGGGCAACTATGTGGCATTTGTGTGATAAATGGGGTAACTATGTGGCATTTGTGTGATAAATGGGAGTACTATGTAGCATTTGTGTGATAAATGAGGACACTGGCATTTGTGTAATAAATGAAAGTACTGTGTGGCATTTGTGTGATAAATGGGGGAAATATGTGGCATTTCTGTGATACATGGGAGTACTATGTGGCATTTGTGTGATAAATGGGAGTACTATGTGGCATTTTGTGATAAATGAGAGTTCTATGTGCCATTTGTGTGTTAAATGTCGACACTGGCATTAGTGTGATAAATTGGAGTACTGTGTGGCATTTGTGTGATAAGTGGGGGACCTATGTGGCATTTGTGTGATAAATGGGAGTACTATGTGGCATTTTGTGATAAATGGGAGTACTATGTGGCATTTGTGTGATAAATGAGAGTACTATGTGGCATTTGTGTGATAAATGGGGGCACTATGTGGCATTTGTGGGATAAATGGGAGTACTATGTAGCATTTCAGTGATAAATTGGAGTACTATGTGGCAATTGTGTGATAAATGGGAGTACTATGTGGCATTTGTGTGATAAATGGGAGTACTATGTGGAATTTGTGTGATAAAAGGGGGCAACTTTGTGGCATTTGTGTGATAAATGGGGGAAATATGTGGCATTTGTGTGATAAGTGGGGGAACTATGTGGCATTTGTGTGATAAATGGGAGTACTATGTGTCATTTGTGTGGTAAATGGGGTAACTACTAACTATGTGGCATTTGTGTGATAATTGGAAGTACTATGTGGCATTTGTGTGATTAATGGGAGTACTATGTGGCATTTGTGTGATACATGAGAGTTCTATGTGGCATTTGTGTGATAAATGGGAGTACTATGTGGAATTTGTGTGATAAAAGGGGGCAACTATGTGGCATTTGTGTGATAAATGGGGGACCTATGTGGCATTTGTGTGATAAGTGGGGGACCTATGTGGCATTTGTGTGATAAATGGGAGTACTATGTGGCATTTGTGTGATAAATGGAAGTACTATGTGGCATTTGTGTGATAAATGGGAGTATTATATGGCATTTGTGTGATAAATGGGAGTACTATGTGGCATTTGTGTGATTAAATGGGAGTATTATATGGCATTTGTGTGATAAATGGGAGTACTATGTGGCATTTATGTGATACATGGGAGTACTATGTGGCATTTGTGTGATAAATGGAAGTACTGTGTGGCATTTGTGTGATACGTTGGGGAACTATGTGGCATTTGTGTGATAAATGGGAGAACTATGTGGCATTTATGTGATAAATGGGAGAACTATGTAGCATTTGTGTGATAAATGAGGACACTGGCATTTGTGTAATAAATGAAAGTACTGTGTGGCATTTGTGTGATAAATGGGGGAAATATGTGGCATTTGTGTGATACATGGGAGTACTATGTGGCATTTTTGTGATAAATGGGAGTATTATATGGCATTTGTGTGATAAATGGGAGTACTATGTGGCATTTATGTGATAAATGGGAGTAATATGTGGCATTTGTGTGATAAATGAGGACACTGGCATTCGTGTGATAAATGGAAGTACTGTGTGGCATTTGTGTGATAAGTGGGGGAACTATGTGGCATTTGTGTGATAAATGGGAGTACTATGTGGCATTTGTGTGATAAATGAGAGTTCTATGTGGCATTTGTGTGATAAATGGGAGTACTATGTGGCATTTGTGTGATAAATGGGGGAACTATGTGGCATTTCTGTGATACATGGGAGTACTATGTGGCATTTGTGTGATAAATGAGGACACTGGCATTTGTATGATAAATGGAAGTACTGTGTGGCATTTGTGTGATAAGTGGGGGACCTATGTGGCATTTGTGTGATAAATGGGAGTACTATGTGGCATTTTGTGATAAATGAGAGTTCTTAAGCCATTTGTGTGATAAATGGGAGTAATATGTGCCATTTGTGTGATAAATGAGGACACTGGCATTTGTTTGATACATGGGAGTACTGTGTGGCATTTGTGTGAAAAGTGGGGGAACTATGTGGCATTTGTGTGATAAGGGGGGTACTATGTGGCATTTGTGTGATAAATGAGAGTTCTATGTGGCATTTGTGTGATAAATGGGAGTACTATGTGGAATTTGTGTGATAAAAGGGGGCAACTATGTGGCATTTGTGTGATAAATGGGAGTACTATGTGGCATTTGTGTGGTAAATGGGGTAACTATGTGGCATTTGTGTGATAATTGGAAGTACTATGTGGCATTTGTGTGATAAATGAGAGTACTATGTGGCATTTGTGTGAAAAATGGGGGAACTATGTGGCATTTGTGTGATAAATGAGGACACTGGCATTGTATGATAAATGGAAGTACTGTGTGGCATTTGTGTGATAAGTGGGGGAGTATGTGGCATTTGTGTGATAAATGGGTGTGCTATGTGGCATTTTGTGATAAATGAGAGTTCTTAAGCCATTTGTGTGATAAATGGGAGTAATATGTGCCATTTGTGTGATAAATGAGGACACTGGCATTTGTTTGATAAATGGGAGTACTGTGTGGCATTTGTGTGAAAAGTGGGGGAACTATGTGGCATTTGTGTGATAAAGGGGAGTACTATGTGGCATTTGTGTGATAAATGAGAGTACTATGTGGCATTTGTGTTATAAATGGGAGTACTATGTGGAATTTGTGTGATAAAAGGGGGCAACTATGTGGCATTTGTGTGATAAATGGGGTAACTATGTGGCATTTGTGTGATAAATGGGAGTACTATGTAGCATTTGTGTGATAAATGAGGACACTGGCATTTGTGTAATAAATGAAAGTACTGTGTGGCATTTGTGTGATAAATGGGGGAAATATGTGGCATTTCTGTGATACATGGGAGTACTATGTGGCATTTGTGTGATAAATGGGAGTACTATGTGGCATTTTGTGATAAATGAGAGTTCTATGTGCCATTTGTGTGTTAAATGTCGACACTGGCATTAGTGTGATAAATTGGAGTACTGTGTGGCATTTGTGTGATAAGTGGGGGACCTATGTGGCATTTGTGTGATAAATGGGAGTACTATGTGGCATTTTGTGATAAATGGGAGTACTATGTGGCATTTGTGTGATAAATGAGAGTACTATGTGGCATTTGTGTGATAAATGGGGGCACTATGTGGCATTTGTGGGATAAATGGGAGTACTATGTAGCATTTCAGTGATAAATTGGAGTACTATGTGGCAATTGTGTGATAAATGGGAGTACTATGTGGCATTTGTGTGATAAATGGGAGTACTATGTGGAATTTGTGTGATAAAAGGGGGCAACTTTGTGGCATTTGTGTGATAAATGGGGGAAATATGTGGCATTTGTGTGATAAGTGGGGGAACTATGTGGCATTTGTGTGATAAATGGGAGTACTATGTGTCATTTGTGTGGTAAATGGGGTAACTACTAACTATGTGGCATTTGTGTGATAATTGGAAGTACTATGTGGCATTTGTGTGATTAATGGGAGTACTATGTGGCATTTGTGTGATACATGAGAGTTCTATGTGGCATTTGTGTGATAAATGGGAGTACTATGTGGAATTTGTGTGATAAAAGGGGGCAACTATGTGGCATTTGTGTGATAAATGGGGGACCTATGTGGCATTTGTGTGATAAGTGGGGGACCTATGTGGCATTTGTGTGATAAATGGGAGTACTATGTGGCATTTGTGTGATAAATGGAAGTACTATGTGGCATTTGTGTGATAAATGGGAGTATTATATGGCATTTGTGTGATAAATGGGAGTACTATGTGGCATTTGTGTGATTAAATGGGAGTATTATATGGCATTTGTGTGATAAATGGGAGTACTATGTGGCATTTATGTGATACATGGGAGTACTATGTGGCATTTGTGTGATAAATGGAAGTACTGTGTGGCATTTGTGTGATACGTTGGGGAACTATGTGGCATTTGTGTGATAAATGGGAGAACTATGTGGCATTTATGTGATAAATGGGAGAACTATGTAGCATTTGTGTGATAAATGAGGACACTGGCATTTGTGTAATAAATGAAAGTACTGTGTGGCATTTGTGTGATAAATGGGGGAAATATGTGGCATTTCTGTGATACATGGGAGTACTATGTGGCATTTGTGTGATAAATGGGAGTACTATGTGGCATTTTGTGATAAATGAGAGTTCTATGTGCCATTTGTGTGTTAAATGTCGACACTGGCATTAGTGTGATAAATTGGAGTACTGTGTGGCATTTGTGTGATAAGTGGGGGACCTATGTGGCATTTGTGTGATAAATGGGAGTACTATGTGGCATTTTGTGATAAATGGGAGTACTATGTGGCATTTGTGTGATAAATGAGAGTACTATGTGGCATTTGTGTGATAAATGGGGGCACTATGTGGCATTTGTGGGATAAATGGGAGTACTATGTAGCATTTCAGTGATAAATTGGAGTACTATGTGGCAATTGTGTGATAAATGGGAGTACTATGTGGCATTTGTGTGATAAATGGGAGTACTATGTGGAATTTGTGTGATAAAAGGGGGCAACTTTGTGGCATTTGTGTGATAAATGGGGGAACTATGTGGCATTTGTGTGATAAGTGGGGGAACTATGTGGCATTTGTGTGATAAATGGGAGTACTATGTGTCATTTGTGTGGTAAATGGGGTAACTACTAACTATGTGGCATTTGTGTGATAATTGGAAGTACTATGTGGCATTTGTGTGATTAATGGGAGTACTATGTGGCATTTGTGTGATACATGAGAGTTCTATGTGGCATTTGTGTGATAAATGGGAGTACTATGTGGAATTTGTGTGATAAAAGGGGGCAACTATGTGGCATTTGTGTGATAAATGGGGGACCTATGTGGCATTTGTGTGATAAGTGGGGGACCTATGTGGCATTTGTGTGATAAATGGGAGTACTATGTGGCATTTGTGTGATAAATGGAAGTACTATGTGGCATTTGTGTGATAAATGGGAGTATTATATGGCATTTGTGTGATAAATGGGAGTACTATGTGGCATTTATGTGATAAATGGGAGTAATATGTGGCATTTGTGTGATAAATGAGGACACTGGCATTCGTGTGATAAGTGGAAGTACTGTGTGGCATTTGTGTGATAAGTGGGGGAACTATGTGGCATTTGTGTAATAAATGGGAGTATTATGTGGCATTTGTGTGATAAATGGGGGAACTATGTGGCAATTATTGTAATACATGGGAGTACTATATGGCATTTGTGTGATAAATTGGAGTACTATGTGGCATTTGTGTGATAAATGGGGGTACTATGTGGCATTTGTGTGATAAATTGGAGTACTGTGTGGCATTTGTGTGATAAATGGGAGTACTATGTGGCATTTGTGTGATAAATGGGGGAACTATGTGGCATTTGTGTGATAAATGGGAGTACTATATGGCATTTGTGTGATAAATGGGGGAACTATGTGGCAATTTTTGTAATACATGGGAGTACTATGTGGCATTTGTGTGATAAATAAGAGTACTATGTGGCATTTGTGTGATAAATGGTAGTACTATATGGCATTTGTGTGATAAATGGGAGTACTTTGTGGCATTTGTGTGATAAATGGGGGAACTATGTGGCATTTGTGTGATACATGGGAGTACTATGTGGCATTTTTGTGATAAATGGGAGTATTATATGGCATTTGTGTGATAAATGGGAGTACTATGTGGCATTTATGTGATAAATGGGAGTAATATGTGGCATTTGTGTGATAAATGAGGACACTGGCATTCGTGTGATAAATGGAAGTACTGTGTGGGATTTGTGTGATAAGTGGGGGAACTATGTGGCATTTGTGTGATACATGGGAGTACTATGTGGCATTTTTGTGATAAATGGGAGTATTATATGGCATTTGTGTGATAAATGGGAGTACTATGTGGCATTTATGTGATAAATGGGAGTAATATGTGGCATTTGTGTGATAAATGAGGACACTGGCATTCGTGTGATAAATGGAAGTACTGTGTGGGATTTGTGTGATAAGTGGGGGAACTATGTGGCATTTGTGTGATAAATGGGAGTACTATGTGGCATTTGTGTGATTAATGGGGGAACTATGTGGCATTTGTGGGATAAATGGGAGTACTATGTAGCATTTATTGATAAATGGGGGAACTATGTGGCATTTGTGTGATAAATGGAAGTACTATGTGGCATTTGTGTTATAAATGAGAGTACTATGTGACATTTGTGTGATAAATTAAAGTACTATGTGGCATTTGTGTGATAAATGGGGGCACTATGTGGCATTTGTGGGATAAATGGGAGTACTATGTAGCATTTCAGTGATAAATTGTAGTACTATGTGGCAATTGTGTGATAAATGGGAGTACTATGTGGCATTTGTGTGATAAATGGAGTACTATGTGGAATTTGTGTGATAAAAGGGGGCAACTATGTGGCATTTGTGTGATAAATGGGGGAACTATGTGGCATTTGTGTGATAAGTGGGGGAACTATGTGGCATTTGTGTGATAAATGGGAGTACTATGTGGCATTTGTGTGGTAAATGGGGTAACTATGTGGCATTTGTGTGATAATTGGAAGTACTATGTGGCATTTGTGTGATAAATGAGAGTACTATGTGGCATTTGTGTGATAAATGGGGGAACTATGTGGCATTTGTGTGATAAATGAGGACACTGGCATTGTATGATAAATGGAAGTACTGTGTGGCATTTGTGTGATAAGTGGGGGAGTATGTGGCATTTGTGTGATAAATGGGTGTGCTATGTGGCATTTTGTGATAAATGAGAGTTCTTAAGCCATTTGTGTGATAAATGGGAGTAATATGTGCCATTTGTGTGATAAATGAGGACACTGGCATTTGTTTGATAAATGGGAGTACTGTGTGGCATTTGTGTGAAAAGTGGGGGAACTATGTGGCATTTGTGTGATAAAGGGGAGTACTATGTGGCATTTGTGTGATAAATGAGAGTACTATGTGGCATTTGTGTGATAAATGGGAGTACTATGTGGAATTTGTGTGATAAAAGGGGGCAACTATGTGGCATTTGTGTGATAAATGGGGTAACTATGTGGCATTTGTGTGATAAGTGGGGGAACTATGTGGCATTTGTGTGATAAATGGGAGTACTATGTGGCATTTGTGTGGTAAATGGGAGTACTATGTGGAATTTGTGTGATAAAAGGGGGCAACTATGTGGCATTTGTGTGATAAATGGGGTAACTATGTGGCATTTGTGTGATAAATGGGAGTACTATGTAGCATTTGTGTGATAAATGAGGACACTGGCATTTGTGTAATAAATGAAAGTACTGTGTGGCATTTGTGTGATAAATGGGGGAAATATGTGGCATTTCTGTGATACATGGGAGTACTATGTGGCATTTGTGTGATAAATGGGAGTACTATGTGGCATTTTGTGATAAATGGGAGTACTATGTGGCATTTGTGTGATAAATGAGAGTACTATGTGGCATTTGTGTGATAAATGGGGGCACTATGTGGCATTTGTGGGATAAATGGGAGTACTATGTAGCATTTCAGTGATAAATTGGAGTACTATGTGGCAATTGTGTGATAAATGGGAGTACTATGTGGCATTTGTGTGATAAATGGGAGTACTATGTGGAATTTGTGTGATAAAAGGGGGTAACTTTGTGGCATTTGTGTGATAAATGGGGGAACTATGTGGCATTTGTGTGATAAGTGGGGGAACTATGTGGCATTTGTGTGATAAATGGGAGTACTATGTGGCATTTGTGTGGTAAATGGGGTAACTATGTGGCATTTGTGTGATAATTGGAAGTACTATGTGGCATTTCTGTGATTAATGGGAGTACTATGTGGCATTTGTGTGATAAATGAGAGTTCTATGTGGCATTTGTGTGATAAATGGGAGTACTATGTAGAATTTGTGTGATAAAAGGGGGCAACTATGTGGCATTTGTGTGATTAATGGGGGAACTATGTGGCATTTGTGGGATAAATGGGAGTACTATGTAGCATTAATTGATAAATGGGGGAATTATGTGGCATTTGTGTGATAAATGGAAGTACTATGTGGCATTTGTGTTATAAATGAGAGTACTATGTGACATTTGTGTGATAAATGAAAGTACTATGTGGCATTTGTGTGATAAATGGGGGCACTATGTGGCATTTGTGGGATAAATGGGAGTACTATGTAGCATTTCAGTGATAAATTGTAGTACTATGTGGCAATTGTGTGATAAATGGGAGTACTATGTGGCATTTGTGTGATAAATGGGAGTACTATGTGGAATTTGTGTGATAAAAGGGGGCAACTATGTGGCATTTGTGTGATAAATGGGGGAACTATGTGGCATTTGTGTGATAAGTGGGGGAACTATGTGGCATTTGTGTGATAAATGGGAGTACTATGTGGCATTTGTGTGGTAAATGGGGTAACTATGTGGCATTTGTGTGATAATTGGAAGTACTATGTGGCATTTGTGTGATAAATGAGAGTACTATGTGGCATTTGTGTGATAAATGGGGGAACTATGTGGCATTTGTGTGATAAATGAGGACACTGGCATTGTATGATAAATGGAAGTACTGTGTGGCATTTGTGTGATAAGTGGGGGAGTATGTGGCATTTGTGTGATAAATGGGTGTGCTATGTGGCATTTTGTGATAAATGAGAGTTCTTAAGCCATTTGTGTGATAAATGGGAGTAATATGTGCCATTTGTGTGATAAATGAGGACACTGGCATTTGTTTGATAAATGGGAGTACTGTGTGGCATTTGTGTGAAAAGTGGGGGAACTATGTGGCATTTGTGTGATAAAGGGGAGTACTATGTGGCATTTGTGTGATAAATGAGAGTACTATGTGGCATTTCTGTGATAAATGGGAGTACTATGTGGAATTTGTGTGATAAAAGGGGGCAACTATGTGGCATTTGTGTGATAAATGGGGGAACTATGTGGCATTTGTATGATAAGTGGGGGAACTATGTGGCATTTGTGTGATAAATGGGAGTACTATGTGGCATTTGTGTGGTAAATCGGGTAACTATGTGTCATTTGTGTGATAATTGGAAGTACTATGTGGCATTTGTGTGATAAATGAGAGTACTATGTGGCATTTGTGTGAAAAATGGGGGAACTATGTGGCATTTGTGTGATAAATGATGACACTGGCATTGTATGATAAATGGAAGTACTGTGTGGCATTTGTGTGATAAGTGGGGGAGTTTGTGGCATTTGTGTGATAAATGGGTGTGCTATGTGGCATTTTGTGATAAATGAGAGTTCTTAAGCCATTTGTGTGATAAATGGGAGTAATATGTGCCATTTGTGTGATAAATGAGGACACTGGCATTTGTTTGATAAATGGGAGTACTGTGTGGCATTTGTGTGAAAAGTGGGGGAACTATGTGGCATTTGTGTGATAAAGGGGAGTACTATGTGGCATTTGTGTGATAAATGAGAGTACTATGTGGCATTTGTGTGATAAATGGGAGTACTATGTGGAATTTGTGTGATAAAAGGGGGCAACTATGTGGCATTTGTGTGATAAATGGGGTAACTATGTGGCATTTGTGTGATAAATGGGAGTACTATGTAGCATTTGTGTGATAAATGAGGACACTGGCATTTGTGTAATAAATGAAAGTACTGTGTGGCATTTGTGTGATAAATGGGGGAAATATGTGGCATTTCTGTGACACATGGGAGTACTATGTGGCATTTGTGTGATAAATGGGAGTACTATGTGGCATTTGTGTGGTAAATGGAGTAACTATGTGGCATTTGTGTGATAATTGGAAGTACTATGTGGCATTTCTGTGATTAATGGGAGTACTATGTGGCATTTGTGTGATAAATGAGAGTTCTATGTGGCATTTGTGTGATAAATGGGAGTACTATGTAGAATTTGTGTGATAAAAGGGGGCAACTATGTGGCATTTGTGTGATTAATGGGGGAACTATGTGGCATTTGTGGGATAAATGGGAGTACTATGTAGCATTAATTGATAAATGGGGGAACTATGTGGCATTTGTGTGATAAATGGAAGTACTATGTGGCATTTGTGTTATAAATGAGAGTACTATGTGACATTTGTGTGATAAATGAAAGTACTATGTGGCATTTGTGTGATAAATGGGGGCACTATGTGGCATTTGTGGGATAAATGGGAGTACTATGTAGCATTTCAGTGATAAATTGTAGTACTATGTGGCAATTGTGTGATAAATGGGAGTACTATGTGGCATTTGTGTGATAAATGGGAGTACTATGTGGAATTTGTGTGATAAAAGGGGGCAACTATGTGGCATTTGTGTGATAAATGGGGGAACTATGTGGCATTTGTGTGATAAGTGGGGGAACTATGTGGCATTTGTGTGATAAATGGGAGTACTATGTGGCATTTGTGTGGTAAATGGGGTAACTATGTGGCATTTGTGTGATAATTGGAAGTACTATGTGGCATTTGTGTGATAAATGAGAGTACTATGTGGCATTTGTGTGATAAATGGGGGAACTATGTGGCATTTGTGTGATAAATGAGGACACTGGCATTGTATGATAAATGGAAGTACTGTGTGGCATTTGTGTGATAAGTGGGGGAGTATGTGGCATTTGTGTGATAAATGGGTGTGCTATGTGGCATTTTGTGATAAATGAGAGTTCTTAAGCCATTTGTGTGATAAATGGGAGTAATATGTGCCATTTGTGTGATAAATGAGGACACTGGCATTTGTTTGATAAATGGGAGTACTGTGTGGCATTTGTGTGAAAAGTGGGGGAACTATGTGGCATTTGTGTGATAAAGGGGAGTACTATGTGGCATTTGTGTGATAAATGAGAGTACTATGTGGCATTTCTGTGATAAATGGGAGTACTATGTGGAATTTGTGTGATAAAAGGGGGCAACTATGTGGCATTTGTGTGATAAATGGGGGAACTATGTGGCATTTGTATGATAAGTGGGGGAACTATGTGGCATTTGTGTGATAAATGGGAGTACTATGTGGCATTTGTGTGGTAAATCGGGTAACTATGTGTCATTTGTGTGATAATTGGAAGTACTATGTGGCATTTGTGTGATAAATGAGAGTACTATGTGGCATTTGTGTGAAAAATGGGGGAACTATGTGGCATTTGTGTGATAAATGAGGACACTGGCATTGTATGATAAATGGAAGTACTGTGTGGCATTTGTGTGATAAGTGGGGGAGTTTGTGGCATTTGTGTGATAAATGGGTGTGCTATGTGGCATTTTGTGATAAATGAGAGTTCTTAAGCCATTTGTGTGATAAATGGGAGTAATATGTGCCATTTGTGTGTTAAATGTGGACACTGGCATTAGTGTGATAAATTGGAGTACTGTGTGGCATTTGTGTGATAAGTGGGGGACCTATGTGGCATTTGTGTGATAAATGGGAGTACTATGTGGCATTTTGTGATAAATGGGAGTACTATGTGGCATTTGTGTGATAAATGAGAGTACTATGTGGCATTTGTGTGATAAATGGGGGCACTATGTGGCATTTGTGGGATAAATGGGAGTACTATGTGGAATTTGTGTGATAAAAGGGGGCAACTTTGTGGCATTTGTGTGATAAATGGGGGAACTATGTGGCATTTGTGTGATAAGTGGGGGAACTATGTGGCATTTGTGTGATAAATGGGAGTACTATGTGTCATTTGTGTGGTAAATGGGGTAACTATGTGGCATTTGTGTGATAATTGGAAGTACTATGTGGCATTTGTGTGATTAATGGGAGTACTATGTGGCATTTGTGTGATAAATGAGAGTTCTATGTGGCATTTGTGTGATAAATGGGAGTACTATGTGGAATTTGTGTGATAAAAGGGGGCAACTATGTGGCATTTGTGTGATAAATGGGGGACCTATGTGGCATTTGTGTGATAAGTGGGGGACCTATGTGGCATTTGTGTGATAAATGGGAGTACTATGTGGCATTTGTGTGATAAATGGAAGTACTATGTGGCATTTGTGTGATAAATGGGAGTATTATATGGCATTTGTGTGATAAATGGGAGTACTATGTGGCATTTGTGTGATTAAATGGGAGTATTATATGGCATTTGTGTGATAAATGGGAGTACTATGTGGCATTTATGTGATACATGGGAGTACTATGTGGCATTTGTGTGATAAATGGGAGTACTATGTGGCATTTGTGTGATAAATGAGGACACTGGCATTTGTGTGATAAATGGAAGTACTGTGTGGCATTTGTGTGATAAGTTGGGGAACTATGTGGCATTTGTGTGATAAATGGGAGAACTATGTGGCATTTGTGTGATAAATGGGAGTACTATGTGGCATTTATGTGATAAATGGGAGTAATATGTGGCATTTGTGTGATAAATGAGGACACTGGCATTTGTGTGATAAATGGAAGTACTGTGTGGCATTTGTGTGATAAGTGGGGGAAATATGTGGCATTTGTGTGATAAATGGGAGTACTATGTGGCATTTGTGTGATAAATGGGAGTACTATGTGGCCTTTGTGTGATAAATGGGAGTACTATGTGGCATTTGTGTGATAAATGAGAGTACTATGTGGCATTTGTGTGATAAATAAGAGTACTATGTGGCATTTGTGTGATAAATAGTAGTACTATATGGCATTTGTGTGATAAATGGGAGTACCTTGTGGCATTTGTGTGATAAATGGGGGAACTATGTGGCATTTGTGTGATACATGGGAGTACTATGTGGCATTTTTGTGATAAATGGGAGTATTATATGGCATTTGTGTGATAAATGGGAGTACTATGTGGCATTTATGTGATAAATGGGAGTAATATGTGGCATTTGTGTGATAAATGAGGACACTGGCATTCGTGTGATAAATGGAAGTACTGTGTGGCATTTGTGTGATAAGTGGGGGAACTATGTGGCATTTGTGTGATAAATGGGAGTACTATGTGGCATTTGTGTGATAAATGAGAGTTCTATGTGGCATTTGTGTGATAAATGGGGGAACTATGTGGCATTTCTGTGATACATGGGAGTACTATGTGGCATTTGTGTGATAAATGAGGACACTGGCATTTGTATGATAAATGGAAGTACTGTGTGGCATTTGTGTGATAAGTGGGGGACCTATGTGGCATTTGTGTGATAAATGGGAGTACTATGTGGCATTTTGTGATAAATGAGAGTTCTTAAGCCATTTGTGTGATAAATGGGAGTAATATGTGCCATTTGTGTGATAAATGAGGACACTGGCATTTGTTTGATAAATGGGAGTACTGTGTGGCATTTGTGTGAAAAGTGGGGGAACTATGTGGCATTTGTGTGATAAGGGGGGTACTATGTGGCATTTGTGTGATAAATGAGAGTTCTATGTGGCATTTGTGTGATAAATGGGAGTACTATGTGGAATTTGTGTGATAAAAGGGGGCAACTATGTGGCATTTGTGTGATAAATGGGAGTACTATGTGGCATTTGTGTGGTAAATGGGGTAACTATGTGGCATTTGTGTGATAATTGGAAGTACTATGTGGCATTTGTGTGATAAATGAGAGTACTATGTGGCATTTGTGTGAAAAATGGGGGAACTATGTGGCATTTGTGTGATAAATGAGGACACTGGCATTGTATGATAAATGGAAGTACTGTGTGGCATTTGTGTGATAAGTGGGGGAGTATGTGGCATTTGTGTGATAAATGGGTGTGCTATGTGGCATTTTGTGATAAATGAGAGTTCTTAAGCCATTTGTGTGATAAATGGGAGTAATATGTGCCATTTGTGTGATAAATGAGGACACTGGCATTTGTTTGATAAATGGGAGTACTGTGTGGCATTTGTGTGAAAAGTGGGGGAACTATGTGGCATTTGTGTGATAAAGGGGAGTACTATGTGGCATTTGTGTGATAAATGAGAGTACTATGTGGCATTTGTGTTATAAATGGGAGTACTATGTGGAATTAGTGTGATAAAAGGGGGCAACTATGTGGCATTTGTGTGATAAATGGGGTAACTATGTGGCATTTGTGTGATAAATGGGAGTACTATGTAGCATTTGTGTGATAAATGAGGACACTGGCATTTGTGTAATAAATGAAAGTACTGTGTGGCATTTGTGTGATAAATGGGGGAAATATGTGGCATTTCTGTGATACATGGGAGTACTATGTGGCATTTGTGTGATAAATGGGAGTACTATGTGGCATTTTGTGATAAATGAGAGTTCTATGTGCCATTTGTGTGTTAAATGTCGACACTGGCATTAGTGTGATAAATTGGAGTACTGTGTGGCATTTGTGTGATAAGTGGGGGACCTATGTGGCATTTGTGTGATAAATGGGAGTACTATGTGGCATTTTGTGATAAATTGAGTACTATGTGGCATTTGTGTGATAAATGAGAGTACTATGTGGCATTTGTGTGATAAATGGGGGCACTATGTGGCATTTGTGGGATAAATGGGAGTACTATGTAGCATTTCAGTGATAAATTGGAGTACTATGTGGCAATTGTGTGATAAATGGGAGTACTATGTGGCATTTGTGTGATAAATGGGAGTACTATGTGGAATTTGTGTGATAAAAGGGGGCAACTTTGTGGCATTTGTGTGATAAATGGGGGAACTATGTGGCATTTGTGTGATAAGTGGGGGAACTATGTGGCATTTGTGTGATAAATGGGAGTACTATGTGTCATTTGTGTGGTAAATGGGGTAACTACTAACTATGTGGCATTTGTGTGATAATTGGAAGTACTATGTGGCATTTGTGTGATTAATGGGAGTACTATGTGGCATTTGTGTGATACATGAGAGTTCTATGTGGCATTTGTGTGATAAATGGGAGTACTATGTGGAATTTGTGTGATAAAAGGGGGCAACTATGTGGCATTTGTGTGATAAATGGGGGACCTATGTGGCATTTGTGTGATAAGTGGGGGACCTATGTGGCATTTGTGTGATAAATGGGAGTACTATGTGGCATTTGTGTGATAAATGGAAGTACTATGTGGCATTTGTGTGATAAATGGGAGTATTATATGGCATTTGTGTGATAAATGGGAGTACTATGTGGCATTTGTGTGATTAAATGGGAGTATTATATGGCATTTGTGTGATAAATGGGAGTACTATGTGGCATTTATGTGATACATGGGAGTACTATGTGGCATTTGTGTGATAAATGGAAGTACTGTGTGGCATTTGTGTGATACGTTGGGGAACTATGTGGCATTTGTGTGATAAATGGGAGAACTATGTGGCATTTGTGTGATAAATGGGAGTACTATGTGGCATTTATGTGATAAATGGGAGTAATATGTGGCATTTGTGTGATAAATGAGGACACTGGCATTTGTGTGATAAATGGAAGTACTGTGTGGCATTTGTGTGATAAGTGGGGGAAATATGTGGCATTTTTGTGATAAATGGGAGTACTATGTGGCATTTGTGTGATAAATGGGAGTACTATGTGGCCTTTGTGTGATAAATGGGAGTACTATGTGGCATTTGTGTGATAAATGAGAGTACTATGTGGCATTTGTGTGATAAATAAGAGTACTATGTGGCATTTGTGTGATAAATAGTAGTACTATATGGCATTTGTGTGATAAATGGGAGTACTTTGTGGCATTTGTGTGATAAATGGGGGAACTATGTGGCATTTGTGTGATACATGGGAGTACTATGTGGCATTTTTGTGATAAATGGGAGTATTATATGGCATTTGTTTGATAAATGGGAGTACTATGTGGCATTTATGTGATAAATGGGAGTAATATGTGGCATTTGTGTGATAAATGAGGACACTGGCATTCGTGTGATAAATGGAAGTACTGTGTGGGATTTGTGTGATAAGTGGGGGAACTATGTGGCATTTGTGTGATAAATGGGAGTACTATGTGGCATTTGTGTGATAAATGAGAGTTCTATGTGGCATTTGTGTGATAAATGGGAGTACTATGTGGCATTTGTGTGATAAATGGGGGAACTATGTGGCATTTCTGTGATACATGGGAGTACTATGTGGCATTTGTGTGATAAATGAGGACACTGGCATTTGTATGATAAATGGAAGTACTGTGTGGCATTTGTGTGATAAGTGGGGGACCTATGTGGCATTTGTGTGATAAATGGGAGTACTATGTGGCATTTTGTGATAAATGAGAGTTCTTAAGCCATTTGTGTGATAAATGGGAGTAATATGTGCCATTTGTGTGATAAATGAGGACACTGGCATTTGTTTGATAAATGGGAGAACTGTGTGGCATTTGTGTGAAAAGTGGGGGAACTATGTGGCATTTGTGTGATAAGGGGGGTACTATGTGGCATTTGTGTGATAAATGAGAGTTCTATGTGGCATTTGTGTGATAAATGGGAGTACTATGTAGCATTTGTGTGATAAATGAGGACACTGGCATTTGTGTGATAAATGGAAGTACTATGTGGCATTTGTGTGATAAGTGGGGGAACTATGTGGCATTTGTGTGATAAATGGGAGTACTATGTGGCATTTGTGTGATTAATGGGGGAACTATGTGGCATTTGTGGGATAAATGGGAGTACTATGTAGCATTTATTGATAAATGGGGGAACTATGTGGCATTTGTGTGATAAATGGAAGTACTATGTGGCATTTGTTTTATAAATGAGAGTACTATGTGACATTTGTGTGATAAATTAAAGTACTATGTGGCATTTGTGTGATAAATGGGGGCACTATGTGGCATTTGTGGGATAAATGGGAGTACTATGTAGCATTTCAGTGATAAATTGTAGTACTATGTGGCAATTGTGTGATAACTGGGAGTACTATGTGGCATTTGTGTGATAAATGGGAGTACTATGTGGAATTTGTGTGATAAAAGGGGGTAACTATGTGGCATTTGTGTGATAAATGGGGGAACTATGTGGCATTTGTGTGATAAGTGGGGGAACTATGTTGCATTTGTGTGATAAATGGGAGTACTATGTGGCATTTGTGTGGTAAATGGGGTAACTATGTGGCATTTGTGTGATAATTGGAAGTACTATGTGGCATTTGTGTGATAAATGAGAGTACTATGTGGCATTTGTGTGATAAATGGGGGAACTATGTGGCAGTTGTGTGATAAATGAGGACACTGGCATTGTATGATAAATGGAAGTACTGTGTGGCATTTGTGTGATAAGTGGGGGAGTATGTGGCATTTGTGTGATAAATGGGTGTGCTATGTGGCATTTTGTGATAAATGAGAGTTCTTAAGCCATTTGTGTGATAAATGGGAGTAATATGTGCCATTTGTGTGATAAATGAGGACACTGGCATTTGTTTGATAAATGGGAGTACTGTTTGGCATTTGTGTCAAAAGTGGGGGAACTATGTGGCATTTGTGTGATAAAGGGGAGTACTATGTGGCATTTGTGTGATAAATGAGAGTACTATGTGGCATTTGTGTGATAAATGGGAGTACTATGTGGAATTTGTGTGATAAAAGGGGGCAACTATGTGGCATTTGTGTGATAAATGGGGGAACTATGTGGCATTTGTGTGATAAATGGGGGAACTATGTGGCATTTGTGTGATAAATGGGAGTACTATGTGGCATTTGTGTGGTAAATGGGGTAACTATGTGGCATTTGTGTGATAATTGGAAGTACTATGTGGCATTTGTGTGATAAATGAGAGTACTATGTGGCATTTGTGTGAAAAATGGGGGAACTATGTGGCATTTGTGTGATAAATGAGGACTCTGGCATTGTATGATAAATGGAAGTACTGTGTGGCATTTGTGTGATAAGTGGGGGAAATATGTGGCATTTGTGTGATAAATGGGAGTACTATGTGGCATTTGTGTGATAAATGGGAGTACTATGTGGCATTTGTGTGGTAAATGGGGGTAACTATGTGGCATTTGTGTGATAATTGGAAGTACTATGTGGCATTTGTGTGATAAATTAGAGTACTATGTGGCATTTGTGTGATAAATGGGGGAACTATGTGGCATTTGTGTGATAAATGAGGACACTGGCATTGTATGATAAATGGAAGTACTGTGTGGCATTTGTGTGATAAGTGGGGGAGTATGTGGCATTTGTGTGATAAATGGGTGTGCTATGTGGCATTTTGTGATAAATGAGAGTTCTTAAGCCATTTGTGTGATAAATGGGAGTAATATGTGCCATTTGTGTGATAAATGAGGACACTGGCATTTGTTTGATAAATGGGAGTACTGTGTGGCATTTGTGTGAAAAGTGGGGGAACTATGTGGCATTTGTGTGATAAAGGGGAGTACTATGTGGCATTTGTGTGATAAATGAGAGTACTATGTGGCATTTGTGTGATACATGGGAGTACTATGTGGAATTTGTGTGATAAAAGGGGGCAACTATGTTGCATTTGTGTGATAAATGGGGGAACTATGTGGCATTTGTATGATAAGTGGGGGAACTATGTGGCATTTGTGTGATAAATGGGAGTACTATGTGGCATTTGTGTGGTAAATGGGGTAACTATGTGGCATTTGTGTGATAATTGGAAGTACTATGTGGCATTTGTGTGATAAATGAGAGTACTATGTGGCATTTGTGTGAAAAATGGGGGAACTATGTGGCATTTGTGTGATAAATGAGGACACTGGCATTGTATGATAAATGGAAGTACTGTGTGGCATTTGTGTGATAAGTGGGGGAAATATGTGGCATTTGTGTGATAAATGGGAGTACTATGTGGCATTTGTGTGATAAATGAGAGTACTATGTGGCATTTGTGTGATAAATGAGAGTACTATGTGGCATTTGTGTGATAAATGGTAGTACTATATGGCATTTGTGTGATAAATGGGAGTACTTTGTGGCATTTGTGTGATAAATGGAGGAACTATGTGGCATTTGTGTGATACATGGGAGTACTATGTGGCATTTTTGTGATAAATGGGAGTATTATATGGCATTTGTGTGATAAATGGGAGTACTATGTGGCATTTATGTGATAAATGGGAGTAATATGTGGCATTTGTGTGATAAATGAGGACACTGGCATTCGTGTGATAAATGGAAGTACTGTGTGGGATTTGTGTGATAAGTGGGGGAACTATGTGGCATTTGTGTGATAAATGGGAGTACTATGTGGCATTTGTGTGATAAATGAGAGTTCTATGTGGCATTTGTGTGATAAATGGGAGTACTATGTGGCATTTCTGTGATACATGGGAGTACTATGTGGCATTTGTGTGATAAATGAGGACACTGGCATTTGTATGATAAATGGAAGTACTGTGTGGCATTTGTGTGATAAGTGGGGGACCTATGTGGCATTTGTGTGATAAATGGGAGTACTATGTGGCATTTTGTGATAAATGAGAGTTCTTAAGCCATTTGTGTGATAAATGGGAGTAATATGTGCCATTTGTGTGAAAAATGAGGACACTGGCATTTGTTTGATAAATGGGAGTACTGTGTGGCATTTGTGTGAAAAGTGGGGGAACTATGTGGCATTTGTGTGATAAATGAGAGTTCTATGTGGCATTTGTGTGATAAATGGGAGTACTATGTGGAATTTGTGTGATAAAAGGGGGCAACTATGTGGCATTAGTGTGATAAATGGGGTAACTATGTGGCATTTGTGTGATAAATGGGAGTACTATGTAGCATTTGTGTGATAAATGAGGACACTGGCATTTGTGTGATAAATGGAAGTACTATGTGGCATTTGTGTGATAAGTGGGGGAACTATGTGGCATTTGTGTGATAAATGGGAGTACTATGTGGCATTTGTGTGATTAATGGGGAAAACTATGTGACATTTGTGGGATAAATGGGAGTACTATGTAGCATTTATTGATAAATGGGGGAACTATGTGGCATTTGTGTGATAAATGGAAGTACTATGTGGCATTTGTGTTATAAATGAGAGTACTATGTGACATTTGTGTGATAAATTAAAGTACTATGTGGCATTTGTGTGATAAATGGGGGCACTATGTGGCATTTGTGGGATAAATGGGAGTACTATGTAGCATTTCAGTGATAAATTGTAGTACTATGTGGCAATTGTGTGATAAATGGGAGTACTATGTGGCATTTGTGTGATAAATGGGAGTACTATGTGGAATTTGTGTGATAAAAGGGGGCAACTATGTGGCATTTGTGTGATAAATGGGGGAACTATGTGGCATTTGTGTGATAAGTGGGGGAACTATGTGGCATTTGTGTGATAAATGGGAGTACTATGTGGCATTTGTGTGGTAAATGGGGTAACTATGTGGCATTTGTGTGATAATTGGAAGTACTATGTGGCATTTGTGTGATAAATGAGAGTACTATGTGGCATTTGTGTGATAAATGGGGGAACTATGTGGCATTTGTGTGATAAATGAGGACACTGGCATTGTATGATAAATGGAAGTACTGTGTGGCATTTGTGTGATAAGTGGGGGAGTATGTGGCATTTGTGTGATAAATGGGTGTGCTATGTGGCATTTTGTGATAAATGAGAGTTCTTAAGCCATTTGTGTGATAAATGGGAGTAATATGTGCCATTTGTGTGATAAATGAGGACACTGGCATTTGTTTGATAAATGGGAGTACTGTGTGGCATTTGTGTGAAAAGTGGGGGAACTATGTGGCATTTGTGTGATAAAGGGGAGTACTATGTGGCATTTGTGTGATAAATGAGAGTACTATGTGGCATTTGTGTGATAAATGGGAGTACTATGTGGAATTTGTGTGATAAAAGGGGGCAACTATGTGGCATTTGTGTGATAAATGGGGGAACTATGTGGCATTTGTGTGATAAGTGGGGGAACTATGTGGCATTTGTGTGATAAATGGGAGTACTATGTGGCATTTGTGTGGTAAATGGGGTAACTATGTGGCATTTGTGTGATAATTGGAAGTACTATGTGGCATTTGTGTGATAAATGGGGTAACTATGTGGCATTTGTGTGATAATTGGAAGTACTATGTGGCATTTGTGTGAAAAATGGGGGAACTATGTGGCATTTGTGTGATAAATGAGGACACTGGCATTGTATGATAAATGGAAGTACTGTGTGGCATTTGTGTGATAAATGGGGGAGTATGTGGCATTTGTGTGATAAATGGGTGTGCTATGTGGCATTTTGTGATAAATGAGAGTTCTTAAGCCATTTGTGTGATAAATGGGAGTAATATGTGCCATTTGTGTGATAAATGAGGACACTGGCACTTGTTTGATAAATGGGAGTACTGTGTGGCATTTGTGTGAAAAGTGGGGGAACTATGTGGCATTTGTGTGATAAAGGGGAGTACTATGTGGCATTTGTGTGATAAATGAGAGTACTATGTGGCATTTGTGTGATAAATGGGAGTACTATGTGGAATTTGTGTGATAAAAGGGGGCAACTATGTGGCATTTGTGTGATAAATGGGGTAACTATGTGGCATTTGTGTGATAAATGGGAGTACTATGTAGCATTTGTGTGATAAATGAGGACACTGGCATTTGTGTAATAAATGAAAGTACTGTGTGGCATTTGTGTGATAAATGGGGGAAATATGTGGCATTTCTGTGATACATGGGAGTACTATGTGGCATTTGTGTGATAAATCGGAGTACTATGTGGCATTTTGTGATAAATGAGAGTTCTATGTGCCATTTGTGTGATAAATGTGGACACTGGCATTAGTGTGATAAATTGGAGTACTGTGTGGCATTTGTGTGATAAGTGGGGGACCTATGTGGCATTTGTGTGATAAATGGGAGTACTATGTGGCATTTTGTGATAAATGGGAGTACTATGTGGCATTTGTGTGATAAATGGGGGCACTATGTGGCATTTGTGGGATAAATGGGAGTACTATGTAGCATTTCAGTGATAAATTGGAGTACTATGTGGCAATTGTGTGATAAATGGGAGTACTATGTGGCATTTGTGTGATAAATGGGAGTACTATGTGGAATTTGTGTGATAAAAGGGGGCAACTTTGTGGCATTTGTGTGATAAATGGGGGAACTATGTGGCATTTGTGTGATAAGTGGGGGAACTATGTGGCATTTGTGTGATAAATGGGAATACTATGTGGCATTTGTGTGGTAAATGGGGTAACTATGTGGCATTTGTGTGATAATTGGAAGTAATATGTGGCATTTGTGTGATTAATGGGAGTACTATGTGGCATTTGTGTGATAAATGAGAGTTCTATGTGGCATTTGTGTGATAAATGGGAGTACTATGTAGAATTTGTGTGATAAAAGGGGGCAACTATGTGGCATTTGTGTGATTAATGGGGGAACTATGTGGCATTTGTGTGATAAATGGGAGTACCTTGTGGCATTTGTGTGATAAATGGGGGAACTATGTGGCATTTGTGTGATACATGGGAGTACTATGTGGCATTTTTGTGATAAATGGGAGTATTATATGGCATTTGTGTGATAAATGGGAGTACTATGTGGCATTTATGTGATAAATGGGAGTAATATGTGGCATTTGTGTGATAAATGAGGACACTGGCATTCGTGTGATAAATGGAAGTACTGTGTGGCATTTGTGTGATAAGTGGGGGAACTATGTGGCATTTGTGTGATAAATGGGAGTACTATGTAGCATTTGTGTGATAAATGAGAGTTCTATGTGGCATTTGTGTGATAAATGGGAGTACTATGTGGCATTTGTGTGATAAATGGGGGAACTATGTGGCATTTCTGTGATACATGGGAGTACTATGTGGCATTTGTGTGATAAATGAGGACACTGGCATTTGTATGATAAATGGAAGTACTGTGTGGCATTTGTGTGATAAGTGGGGGACCTATGTGGCATTTGTGTGATAAATGGGAGTACTATGTGGCATTTTGTGATAAATGAGAGTTCTTAAGCCATTTGTGTGATAAATGGGAGTAATATGTGCCATTTGTGTGATAAATGAGGACACTGGCATTTGTTTGATAAATGGGAGTACTGTGTGGCATTTGTGTGAAAAGTGGGGGAACTATGTGGCATTTGTGTGATAAGGGGGGTACTATGTGGCATTTGTGTGATAAATGAGAGTTCTATGTGGCATTTGTGTGATAAATGGGAGTACTATGTGGAATTTGTGTGATAAAAGGGGGCAACTATGTGGCATTTGTGTGATAAATGGGAGTACTATGTGGCATTTGTGTGGTAAATGGGGTAACTATGTGGCATTTGTGTGATAATTGGAAGTACTATGTGGCATTTGTGTGATAAATGAGAGTACTATGTGGCATTTGTGTGAAAAATGGGGGAACTATGTGGCATTTGTGTGATAAATGAGGACACTGGCATTGTATGATAAATGGAAGTACTGTGTGGCATTTGTGTGATAAGTGGGGGAGTATGTGGCATTTGTGTGATAAATGGGTGTGCTATGTGGCATTTTGTGATAAATGAGAGTTCTTAAGCCATTTGTGTGATAAATGGGAGTAATATGTGCCATTTGTGTGATAAATGAGGACACTGGCATTTGTTTGATAAATGGGAGTACTGTGTGGCATTTGTGTGAAAAGTGGGGGAACTATGTGGCATTTGTGTGATAAAGGGGAGTACTATGTGGCATTTGTGTGATAAATGAGAGTACTATGTGGCATTTGTGTTATAAATGGGAGTACTATGTGGAATTAGTGTGATAAAAGGGGGCAACTATGTGGCATTTGTGTGATAAATGGGGTAACTATGTGGCATTTGTGTGATAAATGGGAGTACTATGTAGCATTTGTGTGATAAATGAGGACACTGGCATTTGTGTAATAAATGAAAGTACTGTGTGGCATTTGTGTGATAAATGGGGGAAATATGTGGCATTTCTGTGATACATGGGAGTACTATGTGGCATTTGTGTGATAAATGGGAGTACTATGTGGCATTTTGTGATAAATGAGAGTTCTATGTGCCATTTGTGTGTTAAATGTCGACACTGGCATTAGTGTGATAAATTGGAGTACTGTGTGGCATTTGTGTGATAAGTGGGGGACCTATGTGGCATTTGTGTGATAAATGGGAGTACTATGTGGCATTTTGTGATAAATGGGAGTACTATGTGGCATTTGTGTGATAAATGAGAGTACTATGTGGCATTTGTGTGATAAATGGGGGCACTATGTGGCATTTGTGGGATAAATGGGAGTACTATGTAGCATTTCAGTGATAAATTGGAGTACTATGTGGCAATTGTGTGATAAATGGGAGTACTATGTGGCATTTGTGTGATAAATGGGAGTACTATGTGGAATTTGTGTGATAAAAGGGGGCAACTTTGTGGCATTTGTGTGATAAATGGGGGAACTATGTGGCATTTGTGTGATAAGTGGGGGAACTATGTGGCATTTGTGTGATAAATGGGAGTACTATGTGTCATTTGTGTGGTAAATGGGGTAACTACTAACTATGTGGCATTTGTGTGATAATTGGAAGTACTATGTGGCATTTGTGTGATTAATGGGAGTACTATGTGGCATTTGTGTGATACATGAGAGTTCTATGTGGCATTTGTGTGATAAATGGGAGTACTATGTGGAATTTGTGTGATAAAAGGGGGCAACTATGTGGCATTTGTGTGATAAATGGGGGACCTATGTGGCATTTGTGTGATAAGTGGGGGACCTATGTGGCATTTGTGTGATAAATGGGAGTACTATGTGGCATTTGTGTGATAAATGGAAGTACTATGTGGCATTTGTGTGATAAATGGGAGTATTATATGGCATTTGTGTGATAAATGGGAGTACTATGTGGCATTTGTGTGATTAAATGGGAGTATTATATGGCATTTGTGTGATAAATGGGAGTACTATGTGGCATTTATGTGATACATGGGAGTACTATGTGGCATTTGTGTGATAAATGGAAGTACTGTGTGGCATTTGTGTGATACGTTGGGGAACTATGTGGCATTTGTGTGATAAATGGGAGAACTATGTGGCATTTGTGTGATAAATGGGAGTACTATGTGGCATTTATGTGATAAATGGGAGTAATATGTGGCATTTGTGTGATAAATGAGGACACTGGCATTTGTGTGATAAATGGAAGTACTGTGTGGCATTTGTGTGATAAGTGGGGGAAATATGTGGCATTTTTGTGATAAATGGGAGTACTATGTGGCATTTGTGTGATAAATGGGAGTACTATGTGGCCTTTGTGTGATAAATGGGAGTACTATGTGGCATTTGTGTGATAAATGAGAGTACTATGTGGCATTTGTGTGATAAATAAGAGTACTATGTGGCATTTGTGTGATAAATAGTAGTACTATATGGCATTTGTGTGATAAATGGGAGTACTTTGTGGCATTTGTGTGATAAATGGGGGAACTATGTGGCATTTGTGTGATACATGGGAGTACTATGTGGCATTTTTGTGATAAATGGGAGTATTATATGGCATTTGTGTGATAAATGGGAGTACTATGTGGCATTTATGTGATAAATGGGAGTAATATGTGGCATTTGTGTGATAAATGAGGACACTGGCATTCGTGTGATAAATGGAAGTACTGTGTGGGATTTGTGTGATAAGTGGGGGAACTATGTGGCATTTGTGTGATAAATGGGAGTACTATGTGGCATTTGTGTGATAAATGAGAGTTCTATGTGGCATTTGTGTGATAAATGGGAGTACTATGTGGCATTTGTGTGATAAATGGGGGAACTATGTGGCATTTCTGTGATACATGGGAGTACTATGTGGCATTTGTGTGATAAATGAGGACACTGGCATTTGTATGATAAATGGAAGTACTGTGTGGCATTTGTGTGATAAGTGGGGGACCTATGTGGCATTTGTGTGATAAATGGGAGTACTATGTGGCATTTTGTGATAAATGAGAGTTCTTAAGCCATTTGTGTGATAAATGGGAGTAATATGTGCCATTTGTGTGATAAATGAGGACACTGGCATTTGTTTGATAAATGGGAGTACTGTGTGGCATTTGTGTGAAAAGTGGGGGAACTATGTGGCATTTGTGTGATAAGGGGGGTACTATGTGGCATTTGTGTGATAAATGAGAGTTCTATGTGGCATTTGTGTGATAAATGGGAGTACTATGTAGCATTTGTGTGATAAATGAGGACACTGGCATTTGTGTGATAAATGGAAGTACTATGTGGCATTTGTGTGATAAGTGGGGGAACTATGTGGCATTTGTGTGATAAATGGGAGTACTATGTGGCATTTGTGTGATTAATGGGGGAACTATGTGGCATTTGTGGGATAAATGGGAGTACTATGTAGCATTTATTGATAAATGGGGGAACTATGTGGCATTTGTGTGATAAATGGAAGTACTATGTGGCATTTGTTTTATAAATGAGAGTACTATGTGACATTTGTGTGATAAATTAAAGTACTATGTGGCATTTGTGTGATAAATGGGGGCACTATGTGGCATTTGTGGGATAAATGGGAGTACTATGTAGCATTTCAGTGATAAATTGTAGTACTATGTGGCAATTGTGTGATAACTGGGAGTACTATGTGGCATTTGTGTGATAAATGGGAGTACTATGTGGAATTTGTGTGATAAAAGGGGGTAACTATGTGGCATTTGTGTGATAAATGGGGGAACTATGTGGCATTTGTGTGATAAGTGGGGGAACTATGTTGCATTTGTGTGATAAATGGGAGTACTATGTGGCATTTGTGTGGTAAATGGGGTAACTATGTGGCATTTGTGTGATAATTGGAAGTACTATGTGGCATTTGTGTGATAAATGAGAGTACTATGTGGCATTTGTGTGATAAATGGGGGAACTATGTGGCAGTTGTGTGATAAATGAGGACACTGGCATTGTATGATAAATGGAAGTACTGTGTGGCATTTGTGTGATAAGTGGGGGAGTATGTGGCATTTGTGTGATAAATGGGTGTGCTATGTGGCATTTTGTGATAAATGAGAGTTCTTAAGCCATTTGTGTGATAAATGGGAGTAATATGTGCCATTTGTGTGATAAATGAGGACACTGGCATTTGTTTGATAAATGGGAGTACTGTTTGGCATTTGTGTCAAAAGTGGGGGAACTATGTGGCATTTGTGTGATAAAGGGGAGTACTATGTGGCATTTGTGTGATAAATGAGAGTACTATGTGGCATTTGTGTGATAAATGGGAGTACTATGTGGAATTTGTGTGATAAAAGGGGGCAACTATGTGGCATTTGTGTGATAAATGGGGGAACTATGTGGCATTTGTGTGATAAATGGGGGAACTATGTGGCATTTGTGTGATAAATGGGAGTACTATGTGGCATTTGTGTGGTAAATGGGGTAACTATGTGGCATTTGTGTGATAATTGGAAGTACTATGTGGCATTTGTGTGATAAATGAGAGTACTATGTGGCATTTGTGTGAAAAATGGGGGAACTATGTGGCATTTGTGTGATAAATGAAGACTCTGGCATTGTATGATAAATGGAAGTACTGTGTGGCATTTGTGTGATAAGTGGGGGAAATATGTGGCATTTGTGTGATAAATGGGAGTACTATGTGGCATTTGTGTGATAAATGGGAGTACTATGTGGCATTTGTGTGGTAAATGGGGTAACTATGTGGCATTTGTGTGATAATTGGAAGTACTATGTGGCATTTGTGTGATAAATGAGAGTACTATGTGGCATTTGTGTGATAAATGGGGGAACTATGTGGCATTTGTGTGATAAATGAGGACACTGGCATTGTATGATAAATGGAAGTACTGTGTGGCATTTGTGTGATAAGTGGGGGAGTATGTGGCATTTGTGTGATAAATGGGTGTGCTATGTGGCATTTTGTGATAAATGAGAGTTCTTAAGCCATTTGTGTGATAAATGGGAGTAATATGTGCCATTTGTGTGATAAATGAGGACACTGGCATTTGTTTGATAAATGGGAGTACTGTGTGGCATTTGTGTGAAAAGTGGGGGAACTATGTGGCATTTGTGTGATAAAGGGGAGTACTATGTGGCATTTGTGTGATAAATGAGAGTACTATGTGGCATTTGTGTGATACATGGGAGTACTATGTGGAATTTGTGTGATAAAAGGGGGCAACTATGTTGCATTTGTGTGATAAATGGGGGAACTATGTGGCATTTGTATGATAAGTGGGGGAACTATGTGGCATTTGTGTGATAAATGGGAGTACTATGTGGCATTTGTGTGGTAAATGGGGTAACTATGTGGCATTTGTGTGATAATTGGAAGTACTATGTGGCATTTGTGTGATAAATGAGAGTACTATGTGGCATTTGTGTGAAAAATGGGGGAACTATGTGGCATTTGTGTGATAAATGAGGACACTTGCATTGTATGATAAATGGAAGTACTGTGTGGCATTTGTGTGATAAGTGGGGGAAATATGTGGCATTTGTGTGATAAATGGGAGTACTATGTGGCATTTGTGTGATAAATGAGAGTACTATGTGGCATTTGTGTGATAAATGAGAGTACTATGTGGCATTTGTGTGATAAATGGTAGTACTATATGGCATTTGTGTGATAAATGGGAGTACTTTGTGGCATTTGTGTGATAAATGGAGGAACTATGTGGCATTTGTGTGATACATGGGAGTACTATGTGGCATTTTTGTGATAAATGGGAGTATTATATGGCATTTGTGTGATAAATGGGAGTACTATGTGGCATTTATGTGATAAATGGGAGTAATATGTGGCATTTGTGTGATAAATGAGGACACTGGCATTCGTGTGATAAATGGAAGTACTGTGTGGGATTTGTGTGATAAGTGGGGGAACTATGTGGCATTTGTGTGATAAATGGGAGTACTATGTGGCATTTGTGTGATAAATGAGAGTTCTATGTGGCATTTGTGTGATAAATGGGAGTACTATGTGGCATTTCTGTGATACATGGGAGTACTATGTGGCATTTGTGTGATAAATGAGGACACTGGCATTTGTATGATAAATGGAAGTACTGTGTGGCATTTGTGTGATAAGTGGGGGACCTATGTGGCATTTGTGTGATAAATGGGAGTACTATGTGGCATTTTGTGATAAATGAGAGTTCTTAAGCCATTTGTGTGATAAATGGGAGTAATATGTGCCATTTGTGTGAAAAATGAGGACACTGGCATTTGTTTGATAAATGGGAGTACTGTGTGGCATTTGTGTGAAAAGTGGGGGAACTATGTGGCATTTGTGTGATAAATGAGAGTTCTATGTGGCATTTGTGTGATAAATGGGAGTACTATGTGGAATTTGTGTGATAAAAGGGGGCAACTATGTGGCATTAGTGTGATAAATGGGGTAACTATGTGGCATTTGTGTGATAAATGGGAGTACTATGTAGCATTTGTGTGATAAATGAGGACACTGGCATTTGTGTGATAAATGGAAGTACTATGTGGCATTTGTGTGATAAGTGGGGGAACTATGTGGCATTTGTGTGATAAATGGGAGTACTATGTGGCATTTGTGTGATTAAAGGGGAAAACTATGTGACATTTGTGGGATAAATGGGAGTACTATGTCGCATTTATTGATAAATGGGGGAACTATGTGGCATTTGTGTGATAAATGGAAGTACTATGTGGCATTTGTGTTATAAATGAGAGTACTATGTGACATTTGTGTGATAAATTAAAGTACTATGTGGCATTTGTGTGATAAATGGGGGCACTATGTGGCATTTGTGGGATAAATGGGAGTACTATGTTGCATTTCAGTGATAAATTGTAGTACTATGTGGCAATTGTGTGATAAATGGGAGTACTATGTGGCATTTGTGTGATAAATGGGAGTACTATGTGGAATTTGTGTGATAAAAGGGGGCAACTATGTGGCATTTGTGTGATAAATGGGGGAACTATGTGGTATTTGTGTGATAAGTGGGGGAACTATGTGGCATTTGTGTGATAAATGGGAGTACTATGTGGCATTTGTGTGGTAAATGGGGTAACTATGTGGCATTTGTGTGATAATTGGAAGTACTATGTGGCATTTGTGTGATAAATGAGAGTACTATGTGGCATTTGTGTGATAAATGGGGGAACTATGTGGCATTTGTGTGATAAATGAGGACACTGGCATTGTATGATAAATGGAAGTACTGTGTGGCATTTGTGTGATAAGTGGGGGAGTATGTGGCATTTGTGTGATAAATGGGTGTGCTATGTGGCATTTTGTGATAAATGAGAGTTCTTAAGCCATTTGTGTGATAAATGGGAGTAATATGTGCCATTTGTGTGATAAATGAGGACACTGGCATTTGTTTGATAAATGGGAGTACTGTGTGGCATTTGTGTGAAAAGTGGGGGAACTATGTGGCATTTGTGTGATAAAGGGGAGTACTATGTGGCATTTGTGTGATAAATGAGAGTACTATGTGGCATTTGTGTGATAAATGGGAGTACTATGTGGAATTTGTGTGATAAAAGGGGGCAACTATGTGGCATTTGTGTGATAAATGGGGGAACTATGTGGCATTTGTGTGATAAGTGGGGGAACTATGTGGCATTTGTGTGATAAATGGGAGTACTATGTGGCATTTGTGTGGTAAATGGGGTAACTATGTGGCATTTGTGTGATAATTGGAAGTACTATGTGGCATTTGTGTGATAAATGGGGTAACTATGTGGCATTTGTGTGATAATTGGAAGTACTATGTGGCATTTGTGTGAAAAATGGGGGAACTATGTGGCATTTGTGTGATAAATGAGGACACTGGCATTGTATGATAAATGGAAGTACTGTGTGGCATTTGTGTGATAAATGGGGGAGTATGTGGCATTTGTGTGATAAATGGGTGTGCTATGTGGCATTTTGTGATAAATGAGAGTTCTTAAGCCATTTGTGTGATAAATGGGAGTAATATGTGCCATTTGTGTGATAAATGAGGACACTGGCACTTGTTTGATAAATGGGAGTACTGTGTGGCATTTGTGTGAAAAGTGGGGGAACTATGTGGCATTTGTGTGATAAAGGGGAGTACTATGTGGCATTTGTGTGATAAATGAGAGTACTATGTGGCATTTGTGTGATAAATGGGAGTACTATGTGGAATTTGTGTGATAAAAGGGTGCAACTATGTGGCATTTGTGTGATAAATGGGGTAACTATGTGGCATTTGTGTGATAAATGGGAGTACTATGTAGCATTTGTGTGATAAATGAGGACACTGGCATTTGTGTAATAAATGAAAGTACTGTGTGGCATTTGTGTGATAAATGGGGGAAATATGTGGCATTTCTGTGATACATGGGAGTACTATGTGGCATTTGTGTGATAAATGGGAGTACTATGTGGCATTTTGTGATAAATGAGAGTTCTATGTGCCATTTGTGTGATAAATGTGGACACTGGCATTAGTGTGATAAATTGGAGTACTGTGTGGCATTTGTGTGATAAGTGGGGGACCTATGTGGCATTTGTGTGATAAATGGGAGTACTATGTGGCATTTTGTGATAAATGGGAGTACTATGTGGCATTTGTGTGATAAATGGGGGCACTATGTGGCATTTGTGGGATAAATGGGAGTACTATGTAGCATTTCAGTGATAAATTGGAGTACTATGTGGCAATTGTGTGATAAATGGGAGTACTATGTGGCATTTGTGTGATAAATGGGAGTACTATGTGGAATTTGTGTGATAAAAGGGGGCAACTTTGTGGCATTTGTGTGATAAATGGGGGAACTATGTGGCATTTGTGTGATAAGTGGGGGAACTATGTGGCATTTGTGTGATAAATGGGAATACTATGTGGCATTTGTGTGGTAAATGGGGTAACTATGTGGCATTTGTGTGATAATTGGAAGTAATATGTGGCATTTGTGTGATTAATGGGAGTACTATGTGGCATTTGTGTGATAAATGAGAGTTCTATGTGGCATTTGTGTGATAAATGGGAGTACTATGTAGAATTTGTGTGATAAAAGGGGGCAACTATGTGGCATTTGTGTGATTAATGGGGGAACTATGTGGCATTTGTGGGATAAATGGGAGTACTATGTAGCATTTATTGATAAATGGGGGAACTATGTGGCATTTGTGTGATAAATGGAAGTACTATGTGGCATTTGTGTTATAAATGAGAGTACTATGTGACATTTGTGTGATAAATGAAAGTACTATGTGGCATTTGTGTGATAAATGGGGGCACTATGTGGCATTTGTGGGATAAATGGGAGTACTATGTAGCATTTCAGTTATAAATTGTAGTACTATGTGGCAATTGTGTGATAAATGGGAGTACTATGTGGCATTTGTGTGATAAATGGGAGTACTATGTGGAATTTATGTGATAAAAGGGGGCAACTATGTGGCATTTGTGTGATAAATGGGGGAACTATGTGGCATTTGTGTGATAAGTGGGGGAACTATGTGGCATTTGTGTGATAAATGGGAGTACTATGTGGCATTTGTGTGGTAAATGGGGTAACTATGTGGCATTTGTGTGATAATTGGAAGTACTATGTGGCATTTGTGTGATAAATGAGAGTACTATGTGGCATTTGTGTGATAAATGGGGGAACTATGTGGCATTTGTGTGATAAATGAGGACACTGGCATTGTATGATAAATGGAAGTACTGTGTGGCATTTGTGTGATAAGTGGGGGAGTATGTGGCATTTGTGTGATAAATGGGTGTGCTATGTGGCATTTTGTGATAAATGAGAGTTCTTAAGCCATTTGTGTGATAAATGGGAGTAATATGTGCCATTTGTGTGATAAATGAGGACACTGGCATTTGTTTGATAAATGGGAGTACTGTGTGGCATTTGTGTGAAAAGTGGGGGAACTATGTGGCATTTGTGTGATAAAGGGGAGTACTATGTGGCATTTGAGTGATAAATGAGAGTACTATGTGGCATTTCTGTGATAAATGGGAGTACTATGTGGAATTTGTGTGATAAAAGGGGGCAACTATGTGGCATTTGTGTGATAAATGGGGGAACTATGTGGCATTTGTATGATAAGTGGGGGAACTATGTGGCATTTGTGTGATAAATGGGAGTACTATGTGGCATTTGTGTGGTAAATGGGGTAACTATGTGGCATTTGTGTGATAATTGGAAGTACTATGTGGCATTTGTGTGATAAATGAGAGTACTATGTGGCATTTGTGTGAAAAATGGGGGAACTATGTGGCATTTGTGTGATAAATGAGGACACTGGCATTGTATGATAAATGGAAGTACTGTGTGGCATTTGTGTGATAAGTGGGGGAGTATGTGGCATTTGTGTGATAAATGGGTGTGCTATGTGGCATTTTGTGATAAATGAGAGTTCTTAAGCCATTTGTGTGATAAATGGGAGTAATATGTGCCATTTGTGTGATAAATGAGGACACTGGCATTTGTTTGATAAATGGGAGTACTGTGTGGCATTTGTGTGAAAAGTGGGGGAACTATGTGGCATTTGTGTGATAAAGGGGAGTACTATGTGGCATTTGTGTGATAAATGGTAGTACTATGTGGAATTTGTGTGATAAAAGGGGGCAACTATGTGGCATTTGTGTGATAAATGGGGTAACTATGTGGCATTTGTGTGATAAATGGGAGTACTATGTAGCATTTTTGTGATAAATGAGGACACTGGCATTTGTGTAATAAATGAAAGTACTGTGTGGCATTTGTGTGATAAATGGGGGAAATATGTGGCATTTCTGTGATACATGGGAGTACTATGTGGCATTTGTGTGATAAATGGGAGTACTATGTGGCATTTTGTGATAAATGAGAGTTCTATGTGCCATTTGTGTGTTAAATGTGGACACTGGCATTAGTGTGATAAATTGGAGTACTGTGTGGCATTTGTGTGATAAGTGGGGGACCTATGTGGCATTTGTGTGATAAATGGGAGTACTATGTGGCATTTTGTGATAAATGGGAGTACTATGTGGCATTTGTGTGATAAATGAGAGTACTATGTGGCATTTGTGTGATAAATGGGGGCACTATGTGGCATTTGTGGGATAAATGGGAGTACTATGTAGCATTTCAGTGATAAATTGGAGTACTATGTGGCAATTGTGTGATAAATGGAGTACTATGTGGCATTTGTGTGATAAATGGGAGTACTATGTGGAATTTGTGTGATAAAAGGGGGCAACTTTGTGGCATTTGTGTGATAAATGGGGGAACTATGTGGCATTTGTGTGATAAGTGGGGGAACTATGTGGCATTTGTGTGATAAATGGGAGTACTATGTGTCATTTGTGTGGTAAATGGGGTAACTATGTGGCATTTGTGTGATAATTGGAAGTACTATGTGGCATTTGTGTGATTAATGGAAGTACTATGTGGCATTTGTGTGATAAATGAGAGTTCTATGTGGCATTTGTGTGATAAATGGGAGTACTATGTGGAATTTGTGTGATAAAAGGGGGCAACTATGTGGCATTTGTGTGATAAATGGGGGACCTATGTGGCATTTGTGTGATAAGTGGGGGACCTATGTGGCATTTGTGTGATAAATGTGAGTACTATGTGGCATTTGTGTGATAAATGGAAGTACTATGTGGCATTTGTGTGATAAATGGGAGTATTATATGGCATTTGTGTGATAAATGGGAGTACTATGTGGCATTTGTGTGATTAAATGGGAGTATTATATGGCATTTGTGTGATAAATGGGAGTACTATGTGGCATTTATGTGATACATGGGAGTACTATGTGGCATTTGTGTGATAAATGGGAGTACTATGTGGCATTTGTGTGATAAATGAGGACACTGGCATTTGTGTGATAAATGGGAGTACAGGTTGAGTATCCCATATCCAAATATTCCGAAATACGGAATATTCCGAAATACGGAATTTTTTGAGTGAGACCGAGAGAGTGAAACCTTTGTTTTCTGATGGCTCAATGTACACAAACTTTGTTTAATACACAGAGTTATTAAAATATTGTATTAAATGACCTTCAGGCTGTGTGTATAAGGTGTATATGAGACATAAATTAATTGTGTGAATGTAAACACACTTTGTTTAATGCACTAGGTTATTAAAAATATTAGCTAAAATTTCCTTCAGGCTGTGTGTATAAGGTGTATATGAATCATAAATGCATTCTGTGCTTAGACTTGGGTCCCATCACCATGATATCTCATTATGGTATGCAATTATTCCAAAATACAGAAAAATCCCATATCCAAAATACTTCTGGTCCCAAGCATTTTGGATAAGGGATACTCAACCTGTACTACAGATGTAGCCACCTTTATCTTGACTGTTTCTCCGCCGAGACGGGCGTTTAGTCACGCTAATGCGATAGCTGAGTTTCATCACAGGCAGGCGCGTTGAGGCGATCTAGATACTCATCATGCATTACACATCTCCACCACTGTGTCGCTAATGCTCCACTAATCCAGTACTTTCGATCGTACAGTATAGCGGCGGATTGATCTACAGCTCTGGCAATACTGTAGGCGTAACGGGAGGCGGTGGAAAAAGTATGGAGTACTGTACAGTATGTGTATGGAGACGCAACTACAGTAATTGTGTAAAAGGAAGAATGTACAGTACAATGTATAAACACCGTGCTTTTAAAATATATGAGCGTCTGAGTTCGCTAATGCATAATGGGAATGGAGGGCTAGCCGGAGGCGGAGGAAAACACCGTGCTTTACAAATGCGAGCGTCCGAGTCCTCTAAGGCATAAACCAACAGCAATGGGGCGGGGGCCGGCCGCTGTTTGCAGTACTTTCACACATGAAATTGGAAATCTCTCATGAGGCGTCGTGGGCTAGGGGTGAAGGCTCCCACCTCCCTCGCTGGGGGTCCAGGGTTCGAGACCTGATGTGCTTTCTTTTTTTTTTTTTTTTTTTTTCTGTAATAATGCACTGTATTCTTTTATTTACACTGTAAGACAGTCAATGGAAGGATGCACACAGATTTCACATAAATCAAAGTACATCTGCAGGAGCGATTCTTTACGCTAAATGCACCTAAACAGCGGGAATGAAATGAGTGTATTCTGACGCTACCAACTGAGCAAAACAGTACTGTAGATCTTCAGCGTTTGTGTATTGCACAGGACCTGAATTTCCTCCCTGTGCAGGCCCCCAGGGGGGAAGGGTGATGGGGGTAGGGGGGAGACGATGGAAAATACTGTGCCTTTGAAATGCAATTACATGAGCGTCCGAGTACACTACGGCATACTGTAAACCAACACCAATGGGAAGGAAGTGCCAACCTTATTTTTAATGTGTTCCCGTGACATTCACTTTAAAAAAAAAAAATTTCTCTCCAATACAGTACATCCAATGGAAGGATGCACACAGGTTTCACATACTGTACAGTAAATCAAAGTACATCTGCAGGAGCGATTCTTTACGCTAAATGCAACCTACAGTACAGTACTGTAAGTGAGCAAAACAGTACTACAGTGGGCGTTTGTGTATTGCACATAACCAGCATTTGCATTCCCTCCCTGTCTACTGCATGATCTGTGCAGGCTCCCATGGGGGAAGGGCAGCAGGCTAGCCGGAGGCGGAGGAAAACACCGTGCTTTACAAATGCGAGCGTCCGAGTCCTCTAAGGCATAAACCAACAGCAATGGGGCGGGGGCCGGCCGCTGTTTGCAGTACTTTCACACATGAAATTGGAAATCTCTCATGAGGCGTCGTGGGCTAGGGGTGAAGGCTCCCACCTCCCTCGCTGGGGGTCCAGGGTTCGAGACCTGATGTGCTTTCTTTCTTTTTTTTTTTTTTTTTTCTGTAATAATGCACTGTATTCTTTTATTTACACTGTAAGACAGTCAATGGAAGGATGCACACAGATTTCACATAAATCAAAGTACATCTGCAGGAGCGATTCTTTACGCTAAATGCACCTAAACAGCGGGAATGAAATGAGTGTATTCTGACGCTACCAACTGAGCAAAACAGTACTGTAGATCTTCAGCGTTTGTGTATTGCACAGGACCTGAATTTCCTCCCTGTGTACATTACCGTACGGTGCATAGAACCTTTACAGTAGAAACTCTCCTGCAGCTTTGGCCTGCTTTACTGTATGTACTGTAAAACTTGTGTTTTGTCAGTTTGCTATGCGACCGAGCCCGGTGTAACGTACAGTACTGTAATGTGCATAGACCTCGCTTACAGTATCTCTGTGTATTTTGGCTAGGGGATTGTGACGCTCCTTCAGCATCGCCCCGTAGCCTGCACAGCTTATGCCATTTCTCATTCCATACCCAACTGCTGCATGCCACGAGGTGGGGGTTCAGGAGGTGGGGGTTCATGGGTAGTGGTCGTTTTGACAGTGTGCTATGCGATTGAGTCCGGTGTACCGTAATACTGTATGCAATCCTACAGTGGCTTATCCCTCCCCTGTGTATTTTGGCTAGGGGATTGTGACGCTCCTTCAGCATTGCCCCATAACCTGCACAAGGGTTCAGGGGCGGCGGCCATTTTGCCAGTGTGCTACAGTATGTCATCGAGTCCGGTGTACCATAATATGCATACTGTGTATTTTAGCTAGGGGATTGTGACGCTCCTTCAGCATTGCCCCATAGTCTGTACAATCTGGACTATTACTTGCTCCGTAGCCTAGGGCCTCTGTGGGGCAAGGAGTCATAGGTGGTAGCCATTTCTATTCAGTCTGCCCAGCTACAGAATTGTATGTGTACTGTGTACGGAGCATAGTACCTTAACCTGCATAGAACCTGCACATTATGGTACACCGGACTCGATCGCATAGAACCGCTCATGCAGCTACTGTATGCCCTGGTTTACAGTATGTGAATAAAAAAAATAATAAAGTGTCTGAAAAAAACTACAGTAACATGCATTCGTACTTAAGGAATCGAACCCTGGACTCTGAGTATAGGAAGCGAAACACTTCACCACTTCGCCGCAGACAAATGTATAAATCCGTTGGTTTTGATTATGCTGTAATGGCTACGGGATTAGGACGATAACATACTGTAGAAAATTCCTAATCTTGAGAGGCAATAGTGAACTTGTAACACACATCCATTTGCGACAGTGTACACTACTGGTTTTACAGTACTGTGTTTTGTCTGCGGGACTTGGACGCTCACATACAGTATTCATAAAGTATTGTAGATGGATCATATACTGTATGCTGTACTACTGTATTTGCGTCGGTGTCGTACTGTATATACAGTACTGTATTAAATAATGCAGCGTAATGAGTACAGTATTTGCTGTATGCAGCGTAATGAGACGCCTTAGTAAAGTAGTCCTTATTATGTATGTCAGTATTGTATTTTACGGGAGACCACACGCATGCGCAGTGGTGATTGTAAAAAGCGACATCTGGTGGCTGATCGCAGGTATTACACGTAAAGGTAACGCCAAACGTCAAATGTCTGTCTCCGTGCGATTAGATAGCCTCTCTGTGGCTAGGCGCGCCTCGCTACGCCACAGTACGCTGCGTATGGTCGAACGGGACAACCGCCGCGGCCACTCAAGATAAAGGTGGCTACATCTGTATGTGGCATTTTGTGATAAATGAGAGTTCTATGTGCCATTTGTGTGATAAAAGGGAGTAATATGTGCCATTTGTGTGATAAATGAGGACACTGACATTTGTGTGATAAATGGGAGTACTGTTTGGCATTTGTGTGATAAGTGGGGGAGCTATGTGGCATTTGTGTGATAAATGGGAGTACTATGTGGCATTTGTGTGATAAATGAGAGTTCTATGTGGCATTTGTGTGATAAATGGGAGTACTATGTGGAATTTGTGTGATAAAAGGGGGCAACTATGTGGCATTTGTGTGATAAATGGGGTAACTATGTGGCATTTGTGTGATAAATGGGAGTACTATGTGGCATTTGTGTGATAAATGGGAGTACTATGTGGCATTTGTGTGATAAATGAGAGTTCTATGTGGCATTTTTGTGATAATTGGGAGTACTATGTGGAATTTGTGTGATAAAAGGGGGCAACTATGTTGCATTTGTGTGATAAATGGGGGAACTATGTGGCATTTGTGGGATAAATGGGAGTACTATGTAGCATTTCAGTGATAAATGGGGGAACTATGTGGCATTTGTGTGATAAATGGAAGTACTATGTGGCATTTGTGTGATAAATGGGAGTACTATGTGGCATTTGTGTGATAAATGAGAGATCTATGTGGCATTTTTGTGATAATTGGGAGTACTATGTGGAATTTGTGTGATAAAAGGGGGCAACTATGTGGCATTTGTGTGATAAATGGGGGAACTATGTGGCATTTGTGTGATAAATGGAAGTACTGTGTGGCATTTGTGTGATAAGTGGGGGAACTATGTGGCATTTGTTTGATAAATGAGAGTACTATGTGGCATTTGTGTGATAAATGGGGGCACTATGTGGCATTTGTGGGATAAATGGGAGTACTTTGTAGCATTTCAGTGATAAATGGGAGTACTATGTGGCATTTGTGTGATAATGGGAGTACTATGTGGCATTTGTGTGATAAATGGGAGTACTATGTGGCATTTGTGTGATAAATGAGAGTTCTATGTGGCATTTTTGTGATAATTGGGAGTACTATGTGGAATTTGTGTGATAAAAGGGGGCAACTATGTGGCATTTGTGTGATAAATGGGGGAACTATGTGGCATTTGTGTGATAAATGGGGGAAGTATGTGGCATTTGTGTGATAAGTGGGGGAACTATGTGGCATTTGTGTGATAAATGGGAGTACTATGTGGCTTTTGTGTGGTAAATGGGGGAACTATGTGGCATTTGTGTGATAATTGGAAGTACTATGTGGCATTTGTGTGATAAATGGGAGTACTATGTGGCATTTCTGTGATAAATGGAAGTACTATGTGGCATTTGTGTGATAAATGGGAGTATTACATGGCATTTGTGTGATAAATGGGAGTACTATGTGGCATTTGTGTGATAAATGGGAGTACTATGTGGCATTTGTGTGATAAATGGGAGTACTATGTGGCATTTATGTGATACATGGGAGTACTATGTGGCATTTGTGTGATAAATGGGAGTACTATGTGGCATTTGTGTGATAAATGAGGACACTGGCATTTGTGTGATAAATGGAAGTACTGTGTAGCATTTGTGTGATAAATGGGGGAACTATGTGGCATTTGTGTGATAAATGGAAGTACTGTGTGGCATTTGTGTGATAAGTGGGGGAACTATGTGGCATTTGTTTGATAAATGAGAGTACTATGTGGCATTTGTGTGATAAATGGGGGCACTATGTGGCATTTGTGGGATAAATGGGAGTACTATGTAGCATTTCAGTGATAAATGGGAGTACTATGTGGCATTTGTGTGATAATGGGAGTACTATGTGGCATTTGTGTGATAAATGGGAGTACTATGTGGCATTTGTGTGATAAATGAGAGTTCTATGTGGCATTTTTGTGATAATTGGGAGTACTATGTGGAATTTGTGTGATAAAAGGGGGCTACTATGTGGCATTTGTGTGAAAAATGGGGGAACTATGTGGCATTTGTGTGATAAATGGGGGAAGTATGTGGCATTTGTGTGATAAGTGGGGGAACTATGTGGCATTTGTGTGATAAATGGGAGTACTATGTGGCTTTTGTGTGGTAAATGGGGGAACTATGTGGCATTTGTGTGATAATTGGAAGTACTATGTGGCATTTGTGTGATAAATGGGAGTACTATGTGGCATTAGTGTGATAAATGGAAGTACTATGTGGCATTTGTGTGATAAATGGGAGTATTATATGGCATTTGTGTGATAAATGGGAGTACTATGTGGCATTTGTGTGATAAATGGGAGTACTATGTGGCATTTGTGTGATAAATGGGAGTACTATGTGGCATTTATGTGATACATGGGAGTACTATGTGGCATTTGTGTGATAAATGGGAGTACTATGTGGCATTTGTGTGCTAAATGAGGACACTGGCATTTGTGTGATAAATGGAAGTACTGTGTGGCATTTGTGTGATAAGTTGGGGAACTATGTGGCATTTGTGTGATAAATGGGAGTACTATGTGGCATTTGTGTGATAAATGAGAGTTCTTTGTGGCATTTGTGTGATAAATGGGAGTACTATGTGGAATTTGTGTGATAAAAGGGGGCAACTATGTGGCATTTGCGTGATAAATGGGGTAACTATGTGGCATTTGTGTGATAAATTGGAGTACTATGTGGCATTTGTGTGATAAATGAGGACACTGGTATTTGTGTGATAAATGGAAGTACTGTGTGGCATTTGTGTGATAAGTGGGGGAACTATGTGGCATTTGTGTGATAAATGGGAGTACTATGTGGCATTTGTGTGATAAATGGGGGAACTATGTGGCATTTGTGGGATAAATGGTAGTACTATGTTGCATATTAGTGATAAATGGGGGAACTATGTGGCATTTGTGTGATAAATGGAAGTACTATGTGGCATTTGTGTGATAAATGGGAGTACTATGTGGCATTTGTGTGATAAATGGGAGTACTATGTGGCATTTGTGTGATAAATGAGAGTTCTATGTGGCATTTTTGTGATCATTGGGAGTACTATGTGGAATATGTGTGATAAAAGGGGGCAACTATGTTGCATTTGTGTGATAAATGGGGGAACTATGTGGCATTTGTGGGAAAAATGGGAGTACTATGTAGCATTTCAGTGATAAATGGGGGAACTATGTGGCATTTGTGTGATAAATGGAAGTACTATGTGGCATTTGTGTGATAAATGGGAGTACTATGTGGCATTTGTGTGATAAATGAGAGATCTATGTGGCTTTTGTGTGGTAAATGGGGGAACTATGTGGCATTTGTGTGATAATTGGAAGTACTATGTGGCATTTGTGTGATAAATGGGAGTACTATGTGGCATTTGTGTGATAAATGGAAGTGCTATGTGGCATTTGTGTGATAAATGGGAGTATTATATGGCATTTGTGTGATAAATGGGGGAACTATGTGGCATTTGTGTGATAAATGGGGGAAGTATGTGGCATTTGTGTGATAAGTGGGGGAACTATGTGGCATTTGTGTGATAAATGGGAGTACTATGTGGCTTTTGTGTGGTAAATGGGGGAACTATGTGGCATTTGTGTGATAATTGGAAGTACTATGTGGCATTTGTGTGATAAATGGGAGTACTATGTGGCATTTGTGTGATAAATGGAAGTGCTATGTGGCATTTGTGTGATAAATGGGAGTATTATATGGCATTTGTGTGATAAATGGGAGTACTATGTGGCATTTGTGTGATAAATGGGAGTACTATGTGGCATTTGTGTGATAAATGGGAGTACTATGTGGCATTTATGTGATACATGGGAGTACTATGTGGCATTTGTGTGATAAATGGGAGTACTATGTGGCATTTGTGTGATAAATGAGGACACTGGCATTTGTGTGATAAATGGAAGTACTGTGTGGCATTTGTGTGATAAGTGGGGGAACTATGTGGCATTTGTGTGATAAATGGGAGTACTATGTGGCATTTGTGTGACAAATGGGGGAACTATGTGGCATTTGTGGGATAAATGGGAGTACTATGTAGCATATTAGTGATAAATGGGGGAACTATGTGGCATTTGTGTGATAAATGGAAGTACTATGTGGCATTTGTGTGATAAATGGGAGTACTATGTGGCATTTGTGTGATAAATGGGAGTACTATGTGGCATTTGTGTGATAAATGAGAGTTCTATGTGGCATTTTTGTGATAATTGGGAGTACTATGTGGCATTTGTGTGATAAAAGGGGGCAACTATGTTGCATTTGTGTGATAAATGGGGGAACTATGTGGCATTTTTGGGATAAATGGGAGTACTATGTAGCATTTCAGTGATAAATGGGGGAACTATGTGGCATTTGTGTGATAAATGGAAGTACTATGTGGCATTTGTGTGATAAATGGGAGTACTATGTGGCATTTGTGTGATAAATGAGAGATCTATGTGGCATTTTTGTGATAATTGGGAGTACTATGTGGAATTTGTGTGATAAAAGGGGGCAACTATGTGGCATTTGTGTGATAAATGGGGGAACTATGTGGCATTTGTGTGATAAATGGGGGAAGTATGTGGCATTTGTGTGATAAGTGGGGGAACTATGTGGCATTTGTGTGATAAATGGGAGTACTATGTGGCTTTTGTGTGGTAAATGGGGGAACTATGTGGCATTTGTGTGATAATTGGAAGTACTATGTGGCATTTGTGTGATAAATGGGAGTACTATGTGGCATTTGTGTGATAAATGGAAGTGCTATGTGGCATTTGTGTGATAAATGGGAGTATTATATGGCATTTGTGTGATAAATGGGAGTACTATGTGGCATTTGTGTGATAAATGGGAGTACTATGTGGCATTTGTGTGATAAATGGGAGTACTATGTGGCATTTATGTGATACATGGGAGTACTATGTGGCATTTGTGTGATAAATGGGAGTACTATGTGGCATTTGTGTGATAAATGAGGACACTGGCATTTGTGTGATAAATGGAAGTACTGTGTGGCATTTGTGTGATAAGTTGGGGAACTATGTGGCATTTGTGTGATAAATGGGAGTACTATGTGGCATTTGTGTGATAAATGAGAGTTCTATGTGGAATTTGTGTGATAAAAGGGGGCAACTATGTGGCATTTGCGTGATAAATGGGGTAACTATGTGGCATTTGTGTGATAAATTGGAGTACTATGTGGCATTTGTGTGATAAATGAGGACACTGGCATTTGTGTGATAAATGGAAGTACTGTGTGGCATTTGTGTGATAAGTGGGGGAACTATGTGGCATTTGTGTGATAAATGGGAGTACTATGTGGCATTTGTGTGACAAATGGGGGAACTATGTGGCATTTGTGGGATAAATGGGAGTACTATGTAGCATATTAGTGATAAATGGGGGAACTATGTGGCATTTGTGTGATAAATGGAAGTACTATGTGGCATTTGTGTGATAAATGGGAGTACTATGTGGCATTTGTGTGATAAATGGGAGTACTATGTGGCATTTGTGTGATAAATGAGAGTTCTATGTGGCATTTTTGTGATAATTGGGAGTACTATGTGGAATTTGTGTGATAAAAGGGGGCAACTATGTTGCATTTGTGTGATAAATGGGGGAACTATGTGGCATTTTTGGGATAAATGGGAGTACTATGTAGCATTTCAGTGATAAATGGGGGAACTATGTGGCATTTGTGTGATAAATGGAAGTACTATGTGGCATTTGTGTGATAAATGGGAGTACTATGTGGCATTTGTGTGATAAATGAGAGATCTATGTGGCATTTTTGTGATAATTGGGAGTACTATGTGGAATTTGTGTGATAAAAGGGGGCAACTATGTGGCATTTGTGTGATAAATGGGGGAACTATGTGGCATTTGTGTGATAAATGGGGGAAGTATGTGGCATTTGTGTGATAAGTGGGGGAACTATGTGGCATTTGTGTGATAAATGGGAGTACTATGTGGCTTTTGTGTGGTAAATGGGGGAACTATGTGGCATTTGTGTGATAATTGGAAGTACTATGTGGCATTTGTGTGATAAATGGGAGTACTATGTGGCATTTGTGTGATAAATGGAAGTGCTATGTGGCATTTGTGTGATAAATGGGAGTATTATATGGCATTTGTGTGATAAATGGGAGTACTATGTGGCATTTGTGTGATAAATGGGAGTACTATGTGGCATTTATGTGATACATGGGAGTGCTATGTGGCATTTGTGTGATAAATGGGAGTATTACATGGCATTTGTGTGATAAATGGGAGTACTATGTGGCATTTGTGTGATAAATGGGAGTACTATGTGGCATTTGTGTGATAAATGGGAGTACTATGTGGCATTTATGTGATACATGGGAGTACTATGTGGCATTTGTGTGATAAATGGGAGTACTATGTGGCATTTGTGTGATAAATGAGGACACTGGCATTTGTGTGATAAATGGAAGTACTGTGTAGCATTTGTGTGATAAATGGGGGAACTATGTGGCATTTGTGTGATAAATGGAAGTACTGTGTGGCATTTGTGTGATAAGTGGGGGAACTATGTGGCATTTGTTTGATAAATGAGAGTACTATGTGGCATTTGTGTGATAAATGGGGGCACTATGTGGCATTTGTGGGATAAATGGGAGTACTATGTAGCATTTCAGTGATAAATGGGAGTACTATGTGGCATTTGTGTGATAATGGGAGTACTATGTGGCATTTGTGTGATAAATGGGAGTACTATGTGGCATTTGTGTGATAAATGAGAGTTCTATGTGGCATTTTTGTGATAATTGGGAGTACTATGTGGAATTTGTGTGATAAAAGGGGGCTACTATGTGGCATTTGTGTGAAAAATGGGGGAACTATGTGGCATTTGTGTGATAAATGGGGGAAGTATGTGGCATTTGTGTGATAAGTGGGGGAACTATGTGGCATTTGTGTGATAAATGGGAGTACTATGTGGCTTTTGTGTGGTAAATGGGGGAACTATGTGGCATTTGTGTGATAATTGGAAGTACTATGTGGCATTTGTGTGATAAATGGGAGTACTATGTGGCATTAGTGTGATAAATGGAAGTACTATGTGGCATTTGTGTGATAAATGGGAGTATTATATGGCATTTGTGTGATAAATGGGAGTACTATGTGGCATTTGTGTGATAAATGGGAGTACTATGTGGCATTTGTGTGATAAATGGAAGTACTATGTGGCATTTATGTGATACATGGGAGTACTATGTGGCATTTGTGTGATAAATGGGAGTACTATGTGGCATTTGTGTGCTAAATGAGGACACTGGCATTTGTGTGATAAATGGAAGTACTGTGTGGCATTTGTGTGATAAGTTGGGGAACTATGTGGCATTTGTGTGATAAATGGGAGTACTATGTGGCATTTGTGTGATAAATGAGAGTTCTATGTGGCATTTGTGTGATAAATGGGAGTACTATGTGGAATTTGTGTGATAAAAGGGGGCAACTATGTGGCATTTGCGTGATAAATGGGGTAACTATGTGGCATTTGTGTGATAAATTGGAGTACTATGTGGCATTTGTGTGATAAATGAGGACACTGGTATTTGTGTGATAAATGGAAGTACTGTGTGGCATTTGTGTGATAAGTGGGGGAACTATGTGGCATTTGTGTGATAAATGGGAGTACTATGTGGCATTTGTGTGATAAATGGGGGAACTATGTGGCATTTGTGGGATAAATGGTAGTACTATGTTGCATATTAGTGATAAATGGGGGAACTATGTGGCATTTGTGTGATAAATGGAAGTACTATGTGGCATTTGTGTGATAAATGGGAGTACTATGTGGCATTTGTGTGATAAATGGGAGTACTATGTGGCATTTGTGTGATAAATGAGAGTTCTATGTGGCATTTTTGTGATCATTGGGAGTACTATGTGGAATATGTGTGATAAAAGGGGGCAACTATGTTGCATTTGTGTGATAAATGGGGGAACTATGTGGCATTTGTGGGATAAATGGGAGTACTATGTAGCATTTCAGTGATAAATGGGGGAACTATGTGGCATTTGTGTGATAAATGGAAGTACTATGTGGCATTTGTGTGATAAATGGGAGTACTATGTGGCATTTGTGTGATAAATGGAAGTGCTATGTGGCATTTGTGTGATAAATGGGAGTATTATATGGCATTTGTGTGATAAATGGGGGAACTATGTGGCATTTGTGTGATAAATGGGGGAAGTATGTGGCATTTGTGTGATAAATGGGGGAACTATGTGGCATTTGTGTGATAAATGGGAGTACTATGTGGCTTTTGTGTGGTAAATGGGGGAACTATGTGGCATTTGTGTGATAATTGGAAGTACTATGTGGCATTTGTGTGATAAATGGGAGTACTATGTGGCATTTGTGTGATAAATGGAAGTGCTATGTGGCATTTGTGTGATAAATGGGAGTATTATATGGCATTTGTGTGATAAATGGGAGTACTATGTGGCATTTGTGTGATAAATGGGAGTACTATGTGGCATTTGTGTGATAAATGGGAGTACTATGTGGCATTTATGTGATACATGGGAGTACTATGTGGCATTTGTGTGATAAATGGGAGTACTATGTGGCATTTGTGTGATAAATGAGGACACTGGCATTTGTGTGATAAATGGAAGTACTGTGTGGCATTTGTGTGATAAGTTGGGGAACTATGTGGCATTTGTGTGATAAATGGGAGTACTATGTGGCATTTGTGTGATAAATGAGAGTTCTATGTGGAATTTGTGTGATAAAAGGGGGCAACTATGTGGCATTTGCGTGATAAATGGGGTAACTATGTGGCATTTGTGTGATAAATTGGAGTACTATGTGGCATTTGTGTGATAAATGAGGACACTGGCATTTGTGTGATAAATGGAAGTACTGTGTGGCATTTGTGTGATAAGTGGGGGAACTATGTGGCATTTGTGTGATAAATGGGAGTACTATGTGGCATTTGTGTGACAAATGGGGGAACTATGTGGCATTTGTGGGATAAATGGGAGTACTATGTAGCATATTAGTGATAAATGGGGGAACTATGTGGCATTTGTGTGATAAATGGAAGTACTATGTGGCATTTGTGTGATAAATGGGAGTACTATGTGGCATTTGTGTGATAAATGGGAGTACTATGTGGCATTTGTGTGATAAATGAGAGTTCTATGTGGCATTTTTGTGATAATTGGGAGTACTATGTGGAATTTGTGTGATAAAAGGGGGCAACTATGTTGCATTTGTGTGATAAATGGGGGAACTATGTGGCATTTTTGGGATAAATGGGAGTACTATGTAGCATTTCAGTGATAAATGGGGGAACTATGTGGCATTTGTGTGATAAATGGAAGTACTATGTGGCATTTGTGTGATAAATGGGAGTACTATGTGGCATTTGTGTGATAAATGAGAGATCTATGTGGCATTTTTGTGATAATTGGGAGTACTATGTGGAATTTGTGTGATAAAAGGGGGCAACTATGTGGCATTTGTGTGATAAATGGGGGAACTATGTGGCATTTGTGTGATAAATTGGGGAAGTATGTGGCATTTGTGTGATAAGTGGGGGAACTATGTGGCATTTGTGTGATAAATGGGAGTACTATGTGGCTTTTGTGTGGTAAATGGGGGAACTATGTGGCATTTGTGTGATAATTGGAAGTACTATGTGGCATTTGTGTGATAAATGGGAGTACTATGTGGCATTTGTGTGATAAATGGAAGTGCTATGTGGCATTTGTGTGATAAATGGGAGTATTATATGGCATTTGTGTGATAAATGGGAGTACTATGTGGCATTTGTGTGATAAATGGGAGTACTATGTGGCATTTGTGTGACAAATGGGAGTACTATGTGGCATTTATGTGATACATGGGAGTACTATGTGGCATTTGTGTGATAAATGGGAGTACTATGTGGCATTTGTGTGATAAATGGAAGTGCTATGTGGCATTTGTGTGATAAATGGGAGTATTATATGGCATTTGTGTGATAAATGGGGGAACTATGTGGCATTTGTGTGATAAATGGGGGAAGTATGTGGCATTTGTGTGATAAATGGGGGAACTATGTGGCATTTGTGTGATAAATGGGAGTACTATGTGGCTTTTGTGTGGTAAATGGGGGAACTATGTGGCATTTGTGTGATAATTGGAAGTACTATGTGGCATTTGTGTGATAAATGGGAGTACTATGTGGCATTTGTGTGATAAATGGAAGTGCTATGTGGCATTTGTGTGATAAATGGGAGTATTATATGGCATTTGTGTGATAAATGGGAGTACTATGTGGCATTTGTGTGATAAATGGGAGTACTATGTGGCATTTGTGTGATAAATGGGAGTACTATGTGGCATTTATGTGATACATGGGAGTACTATGTGGCATTTGTGTGATAAATGGGAGTACTATGTGGCATTTGTGTGATAAATGAGGACACTGGCATTTGTGTGATAAATGGAAGTACTGTGTGGCATTTGTGTGATAAGTTGGGGAACTATGTGGCATTTGTGTGATAAATGGGAGTACTATGTGGCATTTGTGTGATAAATGAGAGTTCTATGTGGAATTTGTGTGATAAAAGGGGGCAACTATGTGGCATTTGCGTGATAAATGGGGTAACTATGTGGCATTTGTGTGATAAATTGGAGTACTATGTGGCATTTGTGTGATAAATGAGGACACTGGCATTTGTGTGATAAATGGAAGTACTGTGTGGCATTTGTGTGATAAGTGGGGGAACTATGTGGCATTTGTGTGATAAATGGGAGTACTATGTGGCATTTGTGTGACAAATGGGGGAACTATGTGGCATTTGTGGGATAAATGGGAGTACTATGTAGCATATTAGTGATAAATGGGGGAACTATGTGGCATTTGTGTGATAAATGGAAGTACTATGTGGCATTTGTGTGATAAATGGGAGTACTATGTGGCATTTGTGTGATAAATGGGAGTACTATGTGGCATTTGTGTGATAAATGAGAGTTCTATGTGGCATTTTTGTGATAATTGGGAGTACTATGTGGAATTTGTGTGATAAAAGGGGGCAACTATGTTGCATTTGTGTGATAAATGGGGGAACTATGTGGCATTTTTGGGATAAATGGGAGTACTATGTAGCATTTCAGTGATAAATGGGGGAACTATGTGGCATTTGTGTGATAAATGGAAGTACTATGTGGCATTTGTGTGATAAATGGGAGTACTATGTGGCATTTGTGTGATAAATGAGAGATCTATGTGGCATTTTTGTGATAATTGGGAGTACTATGTGGAATTTGTGTGATAAAAGGGGGCAACTATGTGGCATTTGTGTGATAAATGGGGGAACTATGTGGCATTTGTGTGATAAATTGGGGAAGTATGTGGCATTTGTGTGATAAGTGGGGGAACTATGTGGCATTTGTGTGATAAATGGGAGTACTATGTGGCTTTTGTGTGGTAAATGGGGGAACTATGTGGCATTTGTGTGATAATTGGAAGTACTATGTGGCATTTGTGTGATAAATGGGAGTACTATGTGGCATTTGTGTGATAAATGGAAGTGCTATGTGGCATTTGTGTGATAAATGGGAGTATTATATGGCATTTGTGTGATAAATGGGAGTACTATGTGGCATTTGTGTGATAAATGGGAGTACTATGTGGCATTTGTGTGATAAATGGGAGTACTATGTGGCATTTATGTGATACATGGGAGTACTATGTGGCATTTGTGTGATAAATGGGAGTACTATGTGGCATTTGTGTGATAAATGAGGACACTGGCATTTGTGTGATAAATGGAAGTACTGTGTGGCATTTGTGTGATAAGTTGGGGAACTATGTGGCATTTGTGTGATAAATGGGAGTACTATGTGGCATTTGTGTGATAAATGAGAGTTCTATGTGGAATTTGTGTGATAAAAGGGGGCAACTATGTGGCATTTGCGTGATAAATGGGGTAACTATGTGGCATTTGTGTGATAAATTGGAGTACTATGTGGCATTTGTGTGATAAATGAGGACACTGGCATTTGTGTGATAAATGGAAGTACTGTGTGGCATTTGTGTGATAAGTGGGGGAACTATGTGGCATTTGTGTGATAAATGGGAGTACTATGTGGCATTTGTGTGACAAATGGGGGAACTATGTGGCATTTGTGGGATAAATGGGAGTACTATGTAGCATATTAGTGATAAATGGGGGAACTATGTGGCATTTGTGTGATAAATGGAAGTACTATGTGGCATTTGTGTGATAAATGGGAGTACTATGTGGCATTTGTGTGATAAATGGGAGTACTATGTGGCATTTGTGTGATAAATGAGAGTTCTATGTGGCATTTTTGTGATAATTGGGAGTACTATGTGGAATTTGTGTGATAAAAGGGGGCAACTATGTTGCATTTGTGTGATAAATGGGGGAACTACGTGGCATTTTTGGGATAAATGGGAGTACTATGTAGCATTTCAGTGATAAATGGGGGAACTATGTGGCATTTGTGTGATAAATGGAAGTACTATGTGGCATTTGTGTGATAAATGGGAGTACTATGTGGCATTTGTGTGATAAATGAGAGATCTATGTGGCATTTTTGTGATAATTGGGAGTACTATGTGGAATTTGTGTGATAAAAGGGGGCAACTATGTGGCATTTGTGTGATAAATGGGGGAACTATGTGGCATTTGTGTGATAAATGGAAGTACTGTGTGGCATTTGTGTGATAAGTGGGGGAACTATGTGGCATTTGTTTGATAAATGAGAGTACTATGTGGCATTTGTGTGATAAATGGGGGAACTATGTGGCATTTGTGTGATAAATGGAAGTACTGTGTGGCATTTGTGTGATAAGTGGGGGAACTATGTGGCATTTGTTTGATAAATGAGAGTACTATGTGGCATTTGTGTGATAAATGAGAGTTCTATGTGGCATTTTTGTGATAATTGGGAGTACTATGTGGAATTTGTGTGTTAAAAGGGGGCAACTATGTGGCATTTGTGTGATAAATGGGGGAACTATGTGGCATTTGTGTGATAAATGGGGGAAGTATGTGGCATTTGTGTGATAAATGGGAGTACTATGTGGCTTTTGTGTGGTAAATGGGGGAACTATGTGGCATTTGTGTGATAATTGGAAGTACTATGTGGCATTTGTGTGATAAATGGGAGTACTATGTGGCATTTGTGTGATAAATGGAAGTACTATGTGGCATTTGTGTGATAAATGGGAGTATTATATGGCATTTGTGTGATAAATGGGAGTACTATGTGGCATTTGTGTGATAAATGGGAGTACTATGTGGCATTTGTGTGATAAATGGGAGTACTATGTGGCATTTATGTGATACATGGGAGTACTATGTGGCATTTGTGTGATAAATGGAAGTACTATGTGGCATTTGTGTGATAAATTGGAGTATTATATGGCATTTGTGTGATAAATGGGAGTACTATGTGGCATTTGTGTGATAAATGGGAGTACTATGTGGCATTTGTGTGATACATGGGAGTACTATGTGGCATTTATGTGATACATGGGAGTACTATGTGGCATTTGTGTGATAAATGGGAGTACTATGTGGCATTTGTGTGATAAATGAGGACACTGGCATTTTTGTGATAAATGGAAGTACTGTGTGGCATTTGTGTGATAAATGGGGGAACTATGTGGCATTTGTGTGATAAATGGAAGTACTGTGTGGCATTTGTGTGATAAGTGGGGGAACTATGTGGCATTTGTTTGATAAATGAGAGTACTATGTGGCATTTGTGTGATAAATGGGGGCACTATGTGGTATTTGTGGGATAAATGGGAGTACTATGTAGCATTTCAGTGATAAATGGGAGTACTATGTGGCATTTGTGTGATAATGGGAGTACTATGTGGCATTTGTGTGATAAATGGGAGTACTATGTGGCATTTGTGTGATAAATGAGAGTTCTATGTGGCATTTTTGTGATAATTGGGAGTACTATGTGGAATTTGTGTGATAAAAGGGGGCAACTATGTGGCATTTGTGTGATAAATGGGGGAACTATGTGGCATTTGTGTGATAAATGGGGGAAGTATGTGGCATTTGTGTGATAAGTGGGGGAACTATGTGGCATTTGTGTTGTGGTAAATGGGGGAACTATGTGGCATTTGTGTGATAATTGGAAGTACTATGTGGCATTTGTGTGATAAATGGGAGTACTATGTGGCATTTGTGTGATAAATGGAAGTACTATGTGGCATTTGTGTGATAAGTGGGAGTATTATATGGCATTTGTGTGATAAATGGGAGTACTATGTGGCATTTGTGTGATAAATGGGAGTACTATGTGGCATTTGTGTGATAAATGGGAGTACTATGTGGCATTTATGTGATACATGGGAGTACTATGTGGCATTTGTGTGATAAATGGGAGTACTATGTGGCATTTGTGTGATAAATGAGGACACTGGCATTTGTGTGATAAATGGAAGTACTGTGTGGCATTTGTGTGATAAGTTGGGGAACTATGTGGCATTTGTGTGATAAATGGGAGTACTATGTGGCATTTGTGTGATAAATGAGAGTTCTATGTGGCATTTGTGTGATAAATGGGAGTACTATGTGGAATTTGTGTGATAAAAGGGGGCAACTATGTGGCATTTGCGTGATAAATGGGGTAACTATGTGGCATTTGTGTGATAAATTGGAGTACTATGTGGCATTTGTGTGATAAATGAGGACACTGGCATTTGTGTGATAAATGGAAGTACTGTGTGGCATTTGTGTGATAAGTGGGGGAACTATGTTGCATTTGTGTGATAAATGGGAGTACTATATGGCATTTGTGTGATAAATGGGGGAACTATGTGGCATTTGTGGGATAAATGGGAGTACTATGTAGCATTTCAGTGATAAATGGGGGAACTATGTGGCATTTGTGTGATAAATGGAAGTACTATGTGGCATTTGTGTGATAAATGGGAGTACTATGTGGCATTTGTGTGATAAATGGGAGTACTATGTGGCATTTGTGTGATAAATGAGAGTTCTATGTGGCATTTTTGTGATAATTGGGAGTACTATGTGGAATTTGTGTGATAAAAGGGGGCAACTATGTTGCATTTGTGTGATAAATGGGGGAACTATGTGGCATTTGTGTGATAAATGGAAGTACTGTGTGGCATTTGTGTGATAAGTGGGGGAACTATGTGGCATTTGTTTGATAAATGAGAGTACTATGTGGCATTTGTGTGATAAATGGGGGCACTATGTGGCATTTGGGGGATAAATGGGAGTACTATGTAGCATTTCAGTGATAAATGGGAGTACTATGTGGCATTTGTGTGATAATGGGAGTACTATGTGGCATTTGTGTGATAAATGGGAGTACTATGTGGCATTTGTGTGATAAATGAGAGTTCTATGTGGCATTTTTGTGATAATTGGGAGTACTATGTGGAATTTCTGTGATAAAAGGGGGCAACTATGTGGCATTTGTGTGATAAATGGGCGAACTATGTGGCATTTGTGTGATAAGTGGGGGAACTATGTGGCATTTGTGTGATAAATGGGAGTACTATGTGTTTTTTGTGTGGTAAATGGGGGAACTATGTGGCATTTGTGTGATAATTGGAAGTACTATGTGGCATTTGTGTGATAAATGGGAGTACTATGTGGCATTTGTGTGATAAATGGAAGTGCTATGTGGCATTTGTGTGATAAATGGGAGTATTATGTGGCATTTGTGTGATAAATGGGGGAACTATGTGGCATTTGTGTGATAAATGGGGGAAGTATGTGGCATTTGTGTGATAAGTGGGGGAACTATGTGGCATTTGTGTGATAAATGGGAGTACTATGTGGCTTTTGTGTGGTAAATGGGGGAACTATGTGGCATTTGTGTGATAATTGGAAGTACTATGTGGCATTTGTGTGATAAATGGGAGTACTATGTGGCATTTGTGTGATAAATGGAAGTACTATGTGGCATTTGTGTGATAAATGGGAGTATTATATGGCATTTGTGTGATAAATGGGAGTACTATGTGGCATTTGTGTGATAAATGGGAGTACTATGTGGCATTTGTGTGATAAATGGGAGTACTATGTGGCATTTATGTGATACATGGGAGTACTATGTGGCATTTGTGTGATAAATGGGAGTACTATGTGGCATTTGTGTGATAAATGAGGACACTGGCATTTGTGTGATAAATGGAAGTACTGTGTGGCATTTGTGTGATAAGTTGGGGAACTATGTGGCATTTGTGTGATAAATGGGAGTACTATGTGGCATTTGTGTGATAAATGAGAGTTCTATGTGGCATTTGTGTGATAAATGGGAGTACTATGTGGAATTTGTGTGATAAAAGGGGGCAACTATGTGGCATTTGCGTGATAAATGGGGTAACTATGTGGCATTTGTGTGATAAATTGGAGTACTATGTGGCATTTGTGTGATAAATGAGGACACTGGCATTTGTGTGATAAATGGAAGTACTGTGTGGCATTTGTGTGATAAGTGGGGGAACTATGTGGCATTTGTGCGATAAATGGGAGTACTATATGGCATTTGTGTGATAAATGGGGGAACTATGTGGCATTTGTGGGATAAATGGGAGTACTATGTAGCATTTCAGTGATAAATGGGGGAACTATGTGGCATTTGTGTGATAAATGGGAGTACTATGTGGCATTTGTGTGATAAATGGGAGTACTATGTGGCATTTGTGTGATAAATGAGAGTTCTATGTGGCATTTTTGTGATAATTGGGAGTACTATGTGGAATTTGTGTGATAAAAGGGGGCAACTATGTTGCATTTGTGTGATAAATGGGGGAACTATGTGGCATTTGTGTGATAAATGGAAGTACTGTGTGGCATTTGTGTGATAAGTGGGGGAACTATGTGGCATTTGTTTGATAAATGAGAGTACTATGTGGCATTTGTGTGATAAATGGGGGCACTATGTGGCATTTGTGGGATAAATGGGAATGCTATGTAGCATTTCAGTGATAAATGGGAGTACTATGTGGCATTTGTGTGATAATGGGAGTACTATGTGGCATTTGTGTGATAAATGGGAGTACTATGTGGCATTTGTGTGATAAATGAGAGTTCTATGTGGCATTTTTGTGATAATTGGGAGTACTATGTGGAATTTGTGTGATAAAAGGGGGCAACTATGTGGCATTTGTGTGTTAAATGGGCGAACTATGTGGCATTTGTGTGATAAGTGGGGGAACTATGTGGCATTTGTGTGATAAATGGGAGTACTATGTGTTTTTTGTGTGGTAAATGGGGGAACTATGTGGCATTTGTGTGATAATTGGAAGTACTATGTGGCATTTGTGTGATAAATGGGAGTACTATGTGGCATTTGTGTGATAAATGGGGGAACTATGTGGCATTTCTGTGATACATGGGAGTACTATGTGGCATTTGTGTGATAAATGGGAGTACGATGTGGCATTTGTGTGATAAATGAGGACACTGGCATTTGTGTGATAAATGGAAGTACTGTATGGCATTTGTGTGATAAGTGGGGGAGTATGTGGCATTTGTGTGATAAATGGGAGTACTATGTGGCATTTGTGTGATAAATGAGAATTCTATGTGGCATTTGTGTGATAAATGGGAGTACTATGTGGAATTTGTGTGATAAAAGGGGGCAACTATGTGGCATTTGTGTGATAAATGGGGGAACTATGTGGCATTTGTGTGATAAATGGGAGTACTATGTGGCATTTGTGTGATAAATGAGATGATAATGTCGGTATTATCTTAGACCGCAAAGCTATACCCCTTTGTACACTGTTACCGTTGAGCCGCTATGGCCGCTAGACCACGTGCACGTGCTACGCACTTTGTACGCTATTTGCGTACAGAGTCCTGCACGTGGTACGCACTTGGCGTACGCACGCTGCGCTGAGTGTACGGAGTACACAGAGCGAGCGCACACACAATGGATAACCTTTAAACCTTGTTAATGATACAATGTAATAATATGCTTACACTTTAAACCCTTAACAGTAAAGTACTGTAAATGATGTTATACCTTTAAACCTTAAGTAGCGCTGGCGCTACAAAGTACTCGCAGTGCGTACACCTTATCAATGCTGATACACCTTATACAGATAAATCTACTTTAAACCCTTGTGCAGGAAAGTGAAAACACAACACAGTTTGTAGTTGAAACCAAAGGGTTCTAAGGCCACCGTGGATTGATTCCAAAAGATACAAACAATACACTTTATACACTACAGGCTAACAAGTAAATCTAAACAGAATAATGGCTACAGAGAATGTACGTATGTGAGAATATTCGCAAGCGCAACCCGAACTCGATCCTCCGCTGGTCATACAGATAGCGTTTAGAGTCTTCTGACCGGCCAGGCAACAGTGGTCCTTTTATACACAACATGCATACACAATACAATGGTCACTGTAATCTCATTGTTCATTGGACACAGAGATATGTCACCACATTACAGCAAAGGTCATAGGTGGATTTGAAAAGGTGGACGATGTCATTCCCAACTGCTCTTGTGGGTGGTATCCTCTGGATTCCCGCCGCATATGTAATTTACAGTAAATACAGTTAATGTTCATAATCTACTTTTGTACATAACTATACGCAGGAACAAGCGATCTTTCTCTAACTAACACCGGAATGTTACCCTCAAAATACCCTACAGCTGGATACTAGACATCACCTTTCAACCTTTATCTGACCCTTCCTATCATGCAAAGGCGAATCTCTCTGTCCAGGAACTGTTTAAACTAATAATACTCGCTGACATGGTCTAGGGGAACTATATCTAAAATATACGTTATTTGGGTTAAATATGCAATGTTCTAATAACACGCTACACGCTCACAAACTCCGCCGTAAATACCCATATCATGCGCATGATCGCAGGAGCGATCTTACGCAAATTGCGTATATGTGTACGCACGGCGGACTGAGTGCACGAGCAGCGGGCATGTGCATGGGGTTAGTACAAGGCATATGCATTATGATATTTTTCGACTTTGACAGAGGACACTGGCATTTGTGTGATAAATGGAAGTTCTGTGTGTCATTTGTGTGAAAAGTGGGGGAACTATGTGGCATTTGTGTGATAAATGGGAGAACTAAGTGGCATTTGTGTGATAAATGGGAGTACTATGTGGCATTTGTGTTAAAAATGGGGGAACTATGTGGCATTTGTGTGATTAATGGGAGTACTATGTGGCATTTGTGTGATAATTGAGAGTTCTATGTGGCATTTATGTGATAAATGGGAGTACTATGTGGCATTTGTGTGATAAATGGGGGAACTATGTGGCATTTCTGTGATACATGGGAGTACTATGTGGCATTTGTGTGATAAATGGGAGTACTATGTGGCATTTTGTGATAAATGAGAGTTCTATGTGGCATTTGTGTGATAAATGGGAGTAATATGTGCCATTTGTGTGATAAATGTGGACACTGGCATTAGTGTGATAAATTGGAGTACTGTTTGGCATTTGTGTGATTAGTGGGGGAACTATGTGGCATTTGTGTGATAAATGGGAGTACTATGTGGCATTTTGTGATAAATGAGAGTTCTATGTGCCATTTGTGTGATAAATGGGAGTAATATGTGCCTTTTGTGTGATAAATGTGGACACTGGCATTTGTGTGATAAATGGGAATACTGTGTGGCATTTGTGTGATAAGTGGGGGAACTATGTGGCATTTGTGTGATAAATGGTGGAACTATGTGGCATTTGTGTGATAAATGGAAGTACTAAGTGGCATTTGTGTGATAAATGGGAGTATTATATTTAGAGATGAGCGCCTGAAATTTTTCGGGTTTTGTGTTTTGGTTTTGGGTTCGGTTCCGCGGCCGTGTTTTGGGTTCGAACGCGTTTTGGCAAAACCTCACCGAATTTTTTTTGTCGGATTCGGGTGTGTTTTGGATTCGGGTGTTTTTTTCAAAAAACACTAAAAAACAGCTTAAATCATAGAATTTGGGGGTCATTTTGATCCCAAAGTATTATTAACCTCAAAAACCATAATTTACACTCATTTTCAGTCTATTCTGAATACCTCACACCTCACAATATTATTTTTAGTCCTAAAATTTGCACCGAGGTCGCTGTGTGAGTAAGATAAGCGACCCTAGTGGCCGACACAAACACCGGGCCCATCTAGGAGTGGCACTGCAGTGTCACGCAGGATGTCCCTTCCAAAAAACCCTCCCCAAACAGCACATGACGCAAAGAAAAAAAGAGGCGCAATGAGGTAGCTGTGTGAGTAAGATTAGCGACCCTAGTGGCCGACACAAACACCGGGCCCATCTAGGAGTGGCACTGCAGTGTCACGCAGGATGGCCCTTCCAAAAAACCCTCCCCAAACAGCACATGACGCAAAGAAAAAAAGAGGCGCAATGAGGTAGCTGTGTGAGTAAGATTAGCGACCCTAGTGGCCGACACAAACACCGGGCCCATCTAGGAGTGGCACTGCAGTGTCACGCAGGATGTCCCTTCCAAAAAACCCTCCCCAAACAGCACATGACGCAAAGAAAAAAAGAGGCGCAATGAGGTAGCTGTGTGAGTAAGATTAGCGACCCTAGTGGCCGACAGAAACACCGGGCCCATCTAGGAGTGGCACTGCAGTGTCACGCAGGATGTCCCTTCCAAAAAACCCTCCCCAAACAGCACATGACGCAAAGAAAAAAAGAGGCGCAATGAGGTAGCTGTGTGAGTAAGATTAGCGACCCTAGTGGCCGACACAAACACCGGGCCCATCTAGGAGTGGCACTGCAGTGTCACGCAGGATGTCCCTTCCAAAAAACCCTCCCCAAACAGCACATGACGCAAAGAAAAAAAGAGGCTTTTTACTGATATTTGGTGTTTTGGATTTGACATGCTCTGTACTATGACATTGGGCATCGGCCTTGGCAGACGACGTTGCTGGCATTTCATCGTCTCGGCCATGACTAGTGGCAGCAGCTTCAGCACGAGGTGGAAGTGGATCTTGATCTTTCCCTAATTTTGGAACCTCAACATTTTTGTTCTCCATATTTTAATAGGCACAACTAAAAGGCACCTCAGGTAAACAATGGAGATGGATGGATTGGATACTAGTATACAATTATGGACGGGCTGCCGAGTGCCGACACAGAGGTAGCCACAGCCGTGAACTACCGCACTGTACTGTGTCTGCTGCTAATATATAGACTGGTTGATAAAGAGATAGTATACTCGTAACTAGTATGTATGTATAAAGAAAGAAAAAAAAACCACGGTTAGGTGGTATATACAATTATGGACGGGCTGCCGAGTGCCGACACAGAGGTAGCCACAGCCGTGAACTACCGCACTGTACTGTGTCTGCTGCTAATATATAGACTGGTTGATAAAGAGATAGTATACTCGTAACTAGTATGTATGTATAAAGAAAGAAAAAAAAAACACGGTTAGGTGGTATATACAATTATGGACGGGCTGCCGAGTGCCGACACAGAGGTAGCCACAGCCGTGAACTACCGCACTGTACTGTGTCTGCTGCTAATATAGACTGGTTGATAAAGAGATAGTATACTCGTAACTAGTATGTATGTATAAAGAAAGAAAAAAAAACCACGGTTAGGTGGTATATACAATTATGGACGGGCTGCCGAGTGCCGACACAGAGGTAGCCACAGCCGTGAACTACCGCACTGTACTGTGTCTGCTGCTAATATATAGACTGGTTGATAAAGAGATAGTATACTCGTAACTAGTATGTATGTATAAAGAAAGAAAAAAAAAACACGGTTAGGTGGTATATACAATTATGGACGGGCTGCCGAGTGCCGACACAGAGGTAGCCACAGCCGTGAACTACCGCACTGTACTGTGTCTGCTGCTAATATAGACTGGTTGATAAAGAGATAGTATACTACTAATATTATATACTGGTGGTCAGGTCACTGGTCACTAGTCACACTGGCAGTGGCACTCCTGCAGCAAAAGTGTGCACTGTTTAATTTTAATATAATATTATGTACTCCTGGCTCCTGCTATAACCTATAACTGGCACTGCAGTAGTGCTCCCCAGTCTCCCCCACAATTATAAGCTGTGTGAGCTGAGCAGTCAGACAGATATATAATATATATAGATGATGCAGCACACTGGCCTGAGCCTGAGCAGTGCACACAGATATGGTATGTGACTGACTGAGTCACTGTGTGTATCGCTTTTTTCAGGCAGAGAACGGATATATTAAATAAACTGCACTGTGGGGCAGATTTATTAAGCCTGGTGAAGTGATAAATTGGCAGGTGATAAAGCACCAGCCAGTCAGCTCCTAACTGCCATTTTTCAAACCCTTCATGTAACATGTTAGTTAGGATATGATTGGCTGGTACTTTATCACCTTCCACTTTATCACTTCACCAGGCTTAATAAATCTGCCCCTGTGTGTCTGGTGGTCACTCACTATATAATATATTATGTACTCCTGGCTCCTGCTATAACCTATAACTGGCACTGCAGTAGTGCTCCCCAGTCTCCCCCACAATTATAAGCTGTGTGAGCTGAGCAGTCAGACAGATATATATATAATATTATATATAGATAGATAATAGATGATGCAGCACACTGGCCTGAGCCTGAGCAGTGCACACAGATATGGTATGTGACTGAGTCACTGTGTGCTGTGTATCGCTTTTTTCAGGCAGAGAACGGATTATAAATAAAAGTGGTGGTCACTGGTCACTATCAGCAAAACTCTGCACTGTACACTACTGAGTACTCCTAATGCTCCCCAAAATTAGTAAATCAAGTGTCTCTCTAATCTATTCTAATTCTAAACGGAGAGGACGCCAGCCACGTCCTCTCCCTATCAATCTCAATGCACGTGTGAAAATGGCGGCGACGCGCGGCTCCTTATATAGAATCCGAGTCTCGCGATAGAATCCGAGCCTCGCGAGAATCCGACAGCGTCATGATGACGTTCGGGCGCGCTCGGGTTAACCGAGCAAGGCGGGAAGATCCGAGTCGCTCGGACCCGTGAAAAAAAACATGAAGTTCTGGCGGGTTCGGATTCAGAGAAACCGAACCCGCTCATCTCTAATTATATTGCATTTGTGTGATAAATGGGAGTACTATGTGGCATTCGTGTGATAAATGGGAGTATTATATGGCATTTGTGTGATAAATGGGAGTACTATGTGGCATTTATGTGATACATGGGAGTACTATGTGGCATTTGTGTGATAAATGGGAGTACTATGTGGCATTTGTGTGATAAATGAGGACACTGGCATATGTGTGATAAATGGAAGTACTGTGTGGCATTTGTGTGATAAGTGGGGGGAGTATGTGGCATTTGTGTGATAAATGGGAGTACTATGTGGCATTTTGTGATAAATGAGAGCTCTATGTGCCATTTGTGTGATAAATGGGAGTAATATGTGCCATTTGTGTGATAAATGAGGACACTGGCATTTGTGTGATAAATGGGAGTACTGTGTGGCATTTGTGTGATAAGTGGGGGAACTATGTGGCATTTGTGTGATAAATGAGAGTTCTATGTGGCATTTGTGTGATAAATGGGTGTACTATGTAGTGATGAGCGGGTTCGGTTCCTCGGAATCCGAACCCGCCCGAACTTCAGGTTTTTTTTACACGGGGCCGAGCGACTCGGATCTTCCCGCCTTGCTCGGTTAACCCGAGCGCGCCCGAACGTCATCATCCCGCTGTCGGATTCTCGCGAGGCTCGGATTCTATCGCGAGACTCGGATTCTATATAAGGAGCCGCGCGTCGCCGCCATTTTCACACGTGCTTTGAGATTGATAGGGAGAGGACGTGGCTGGCGTCCTCTCCATTTAGACTAGAGTACTAGAGAGAGACACTAATTTTGGGGAGCATATTATTAGGAGGAGTACTACTTGCTGCTGATAGTGTGACCAGTGACCACCAGTTTAATTAATCCGTTCTCTGCCTGAAAAAAAACGATACACAGTGTGACACAGTCACATACCATATCTGTGCTCAGCCCAGTGTGCTGCATCATATGTAATACTGTATATCATTATCTGACTGTGCTGAGTTCTCACTGCTCACACAGCTTAATTGTGGGGGAGACTGGGGAGCAGTTATAGCAGGAGTACATATTTTAAGTACAGTGCACACTTTTGCTGCCAGAGTGCCACTGCCAGTGTGACTGACCAGTGACCACTGACCACCAGTATTGTGATTGTCTGCTGACCACCAGTATATTGTGATTGTCTGCCTGAAAAAGTTAAACACTCGTCGTGTGGTGTTTTTATAAACGCATTCTGCAGACAGTGTCCAGCAGGTCCGTCATTACATAATATATACCTGTCCGGCTGCAGTACTAGTGTGATATATATATATTTTAATTTTATCTCATTATCATCCAGTCTATATTAGCAGCAGACACAGTACGGTAGTCCACGGCTGTAGCTACCTCTGTGTCGGCAGTCGCTCGTCCATCCATAATTGTATACCACCTACCCGTGTTTTTTTTTTCTTTTCTATCTTCTTGATACTAGTAGCTTACTTTAGGAGTCTGCAGTGCTGACAGACAGTGTCCAGCAGGTCCGTCATTACATAATATATACCTGTCCGGCTGCAGTACTAGTGTGATATATATATATATTTCTCTATCGTCCTTGTGGATGCTGGGGTTCCTGAAAGGACCATGGGGAATAGCGGCTCCGCAGGAGACAGGGCACAAAAAGTAAAGCTTTCCGATCAGGTGGTGTGCACTGGCTCCTCCCCCTATGACCCTCCTCCATACTCCAGTTAGATTTTTGTGCCCGGACGAGAAGGGTGCAATCTAGGTGGCTCTCCTAAAGAGCTGCTTAGAGAAAGTTTAGCTTAGGTTTTTTATTTTACAGTGAGTCCTGCTGGCAACAGGATCACTGCAACGAGGGACTTAGGGGAGAAGGAGTGAACTCACCTGCGTGCAGGATGGATTGGCTTCTTGGCTACTGGACATCAGCTCCAGAGGGACGATCACAGGTACAGCCTGGATGGTCACCGGAGCCGCGCCGCCGGCCCCCTTGCAGATGCTGAAGTAAGAAGAGGTCCAGAATCGGCGGCTGAAGACTCCTGCAGTCTTCTAAAGGTAGCGCACAGCACTGCAGCTGTGCGCCATTTTCCTCTCAGCACACTTCACACGGCAGTCACTGAGGGTGCAGGGCGCTGGGAGGGGGCGCCCTGGGAGGCAAATGAAAACCTTTTTTGGCGAAAAATACCTCACATATAGCCCCCAGAGGCTATATGGAGATATTTAACCCCTGCCAAGATTCACTAAATAGCGGGAGACGAGCCCGCCGAAAAAGGGGCGGGGCCTATCTCCTCAGCACACAGCGCCATTTTCTCTCACAGAAAGCCTGGAGAGAAGGCTCCCAGGCTCTCCCCTGCACTGCACTACAGAAACAGGGTTAAAACAGAGAGGGGGGGCACTGATTTTGGCGATATTGAGATATATATAAAGATGCTATAAGGGAAAACACTTATATAAGGTTGTCCCTATATAATTATAGCGTTTTGGTGTGTGCTGGCAAACTCTCCCTCTGTCTCCCCAAAGGGCTAGTGTGGGTCCTGTCCTCTGTCAGAGCATTCCCGGTGTGTGTGCTGTGTGTCGGTACGTGTGTGTCGACATGTATGAGGACGATGTTGGTGAGGAGGCGGAGAAATTGCCTGTAATGGTGATGTCACTCTCTAGGGAGTCGACACCGGAATGGATGGCTTATTTAGGGAATTACGTGAGAATGTCAACACGCTGCAAGGTCGGTTGACGACGTGAGACGGCCGACAAACTATTAGTACCGGTCCAGGCGTCTCAGAAACACCGTCAGGGGCGTTAAAAACGCCCATTTACCTCAGTCGGTCGACACAGACACAGACACGGACACTGAATCCAGTGTCGACGGTGAATAAACAAACGTATTTCTCATTAGGGCCACACGTTAAGGGCAATGAAGGAGGTGTTGCATATTTCTGATACTACAAGTACCACAAAAAAGGGTATTATGTGGGAGTGAAAAAACTACCTGTAGTTTTTCCTGAATCAGATAAAATAAAATGAAGTGTGTGATGATGCGTGGGGTTACCCCGATAGCAAATATTGGCGTTATACCCTTTCCCGCCAGAAATTAGGGCGCGTTGGGAAACACCCCTTAGGGTGATAAGGCGCTCACACACTTATCAAGTGGCGTTACCGTCTCCAGATACGGCCGCCCTCAAGGAGCCAGCTGATAGGAAGCTGGAAAGATATCCTAAAAAGTATATACACACATACGGTGGTTATACTGCGACCAGCGATCGCCATCAGCCTGGAGATGCAGTGCTGGGTTGGCTTGGTCGGATTCCCTGACTGAAAATATTTTATTCATATAGAGCATTTAATAGGATGCATTCTATATATATGTACGTGAGATGCACAGAGGGATATTTGCTCTCTGGCATCAAGATAAGTACGTTGTCCATATCACCCAGAAGATGTCATGGACACGACAGTGGTCAGGTGATACAGATCCCATACGGCACATGGAAGTATTGCCGTATAAAGGGAAGGAGTTAGTTGGGGTCGGTCCATCGGACCTGGGGACCACGGCAACAGCTGGGAAATCCAACCTTTTTACCCCAAGTTACATCTCAGCTGAAAAAGACACCGTCTTTTCAGCCTCAATCCTTCCTTTCCCATGAGGGCATGCAGGCAAAAGGCCAGTCATATCTGCCCAGACATAGAGGTAAGGGAAGTAGACTGCAGCAGGCAGCCCCTTCCCAGGAAAAGAAGCCCTCCACCGCGTCTGCCAAGTCCTCAGCATGACGCTGGGGCCATGCAAGCGGACTCAAGGTGGGGGGGTAGTCTCAAGAGTCTCAGCGCGCAGTGGGATCACTCGCAGGTTGACCCCTAGATAGTACAAGTATTATCCCAGGGGTACAGATTGGAGAGTCGAGACATCTTCTCCTCGCAGGTTTCTGAAGTCTGCTTTACCAACGGCTCCCTCCGACAGGGAGGCAGCATTGGAAACAATTCACAAGCTGTATATCCAGCAGGTGATAATCAAAGTACCCCTCCTACAACAAGGAAAAGGGTATTATTTTTCCACACTATATTGTGGTACTGAAGCCAGACGGCTTGGTGAGACATAGTCTAAACTGAAATCTTTGAACACTTACATAAAAGGTTCAAATCGAGATGGAGTCACTCAGAGCAGTGATAGCGAACCGGAAAAAAAGGGGACTATATGGTGTCCCTGGACATCAAGGATTACCTCCAGTTTCAAATTTGCCCTTCTCAACAAGGGTACCTCTGGTTCGTGGTACAGAACTGTCAATATCAGTTTCAGACGATGCCGTTTGAATTATCCACGGCACCCCGGGCCTTTTACCAAGGTAATGGCCGAAAAGATGTTTCTTCAAAGAAAAAAGGCATCTAAATTATCCCTTACTTGGACGATATCCTGAAAAGGGCAAGTTCCAGAGAACAGTTGGAGGTCGGAAGAGCACTATCTAAAGTAGTTCTACGACAGCACGACTGGATTCTAAATATTCCAAGAATCGCAGCTGTTTTCCGACGATACGTCTGCTGTTCCTAGGAATGATTCTGGGCATAGTCCAGAAAAAGGTGTTCCTCCGGGAGGAAAAAGCCAAGGAGTTATTCGACCTAGTCAGAAACCTCCTAAAACCAGGCCAAGTATCAGTGCATCAATGCACAGGAGTCCTGGGAAAAATGGTGGCTTCTTACGAAGCGATTCCATTCGGCAGATCTCAGGGGATTTGCTGGACGAATGGTCCGGATCGCATTTTCAGATGCATCAGCGGATAATCCTGTCTCCAAGGACAAGGGTGTCTCTTCTGTGGGGGCTGCAGAGTGCTCATCTTTTAGAGGGCAGCACACTCAGCATTCAGGACTGTGTTCTGGGGACCACGGATACCAGCCTGAGAGGCTGGGGAGTAGTCACACAGGGAAAAAATTTCCAAGGAAGTGTGGTCAAGTCTGGAGACTTCTCTCCACATGAATATACTGGAGCTAAGGGCAATTTACAATGCTCTGAGCCTAGGAAGACTCCTGCTTCAAAGTCAACCGGTGCTGATCCAGTAGGACATCATCATGGCGGTCGCCCACGTTATCAGACGGGGCGACACAAGAAGCAGGAGGGCAATGACAGCAAGGATTCTTCGCTGGGCGGAAAATCATGTGATAACACTGTCAGCAGTGTTCATTCCGGGAGTGGGCAACTGGGAAGATTTCCTCAGCATAAATGAATTCCACCCGGAAAAGTGGAAACTTAATCTGGAAGTTTCCACATGATTGTAAACCGTTGGGAAAGACCAAAGGTGGTTATGATGGCGTCCCACCTGAAGCGCCAGGTCAAGAGACACTCAGGCAATAGCTGGGACGCTCTGGTAACACCGTCGGTGTACCAGTCGGTGTATGTGTTCCATCCTCTGCTTTTCATACCCAATGTATTGAAAATGATAGGAAGGAGAGGAGTAAGAACTATACTCGTGGCTCCGGTTTGGCCAAGAAGGACTTGGTTCCCGGAACTTCAAGAGATACTAAGAAGGGTCTTGATTCGGCAAGAACCGTGTCTGTTCCGGGACTTACCGCAGCTGCGTTGACGCCAAGGCGGGTGAACGCCGGATCCTAAGGGAAAGAGGCATTCCGGAAGAGGTCATCCCTACCCTGGTCAGAGCCAGGAAGGAGGTGACCGCACAACATTATCACCACTTAGGTGAAAATATGTGCCAGGGTGTGAGTCCAGGAAGGCTCCACGGAAGAATTTCAACTAGGTTAATTTCTACATTTCCTGCAAACAGGAGTGTCTATGGGTCTCAAATTGGGTCCATTAAGGTTCAAAAATTCGGCCTGTTGATTTTCTTCCAGAAAGAAATTGGCTTCAGTTCCTGAAGTCCAGAAGTTGTTAAGGGAGTACTGCATATACAGCCCCTTTGATGTCTCCAGTGGCACTGGGCGATCTCAACGTAGTTTTGGGATTCCTAAAAAATCACATTGGTTTAAACAACTCAAATCTGTGGATTTGATATATCTCACATGGAAAATGACCATGCTGTTGGTCCTGGCCTCGGCCAGGCGAGTGTCAGAATTGGCGGCTTTATCTCACAAAGCCATATCTGATTGTCCATTCGGACAGAGCAAAGCTGCGGACTCGTCCCCAGTTTCTCCTTAAGGTGGTGTCAGCGTTTCACCTGAACCAGCTTTTTGTGGTACCTGCGGCTACTAGGGACTTGGAGGACTCCAAGTTGCTGGATGTTATCAGGGCCCTGAAAATATAGTTTCCAGGTTGGCTGGAGTCAGGAAATCTGACTTGCTGTTTATCCTGTATGCACCCAACAATGCTGGGTGCTTCTGCTTCTAAGCAGTCGATTGCTCGTGGGATTGGTAGCACAATTCAACTTGCACATTCTGTGGCAGGCCTGCCACAGTCTAAATCTGTTAAGGCCCATTCCACAAGGAAGGTGGGCTCATCTTGGGCGGCTGCCCGAGGGGTCTCGGCATTACAACTTTGCCGAGCAGCTACGTGGTCGGGGAAGAAAACGTTTGTAAAATTCTACAAATTTGATACCCTGGCAAAAGAGGACCTGGAGTTCTCTCATTCGGTGCTGCAGAGTCATCCGCACTCTCCCGCCCGTTTGGGAGCTTTGGTATAATCCCCATGGTCCTTTCAGGAACCCCAGCATCCACAAGGACGATAGAGAAAATAAGAATTTACTTACCGATAATTCTATTTCTCGGAGTCCGTAGTGGATGCTGGGCGCCCATCCCAAGTGCGGATTATCTGCAATACTTGTACATAGTTATTGCTAACTAAATCGGGTTATTGTTGTTGTGAGCCATCTTTTCAGAGGCTCCGCTGTTATCATACTGTTAACTGGGTTCAGATCACAGGTTGTACAGTGTGATTGGTGTGGCTGGTATGAGTCTTACCCGGGATTCAAAATTCCTCCCTTATTGTGTACGCTCGTCCGGGCACAGTACCTAACTGGAGTCTGGAGGAGGGTCATAGGGGGAGGAGCCAGTGCACACCACCTGATCGGAAAGCTTTACTTTTTGTGCCCTGTCTCCTGCGGAGCCGCTATTCCCCATGGTCCTTTCAGGAACCCCAGCATCCACTACGGACTCCGAGAAATAGAATTATCGGTAAGTAAATTCTTATTTTTAATTTTATCTCATTATCATCCAGTCTATATTAGCAGCAGACACAGTACGGTAGTCCACGGCTGTAGCTACCTCTGTGTCGGCAGTCGCTCGTCCATCCATAATTGTATACCACCTACCCGTGGTTTTTTTTTCTATCTTCTTGATACTAGTAGCTTACTTTAGGAGTCTGCAGTGCTGAGTCTGACAGATAGTGTCCAGCAGGTCCGTCATTACATAATATATACCTGTCCGGCTGCAGTACTAGTGTGATATATATATATATTTTAATTTTATCTCATTATCATCCAGTCTATACTAGCAGCAGACACAGTACGGTAGTCCACGGCTGTAGCTACCTCTGTGTCGGCAGTCGCTCGTCCATCCATAATTGTATACCACCTACCCGTGGTTTTTTTTTTCTATCTTCTTGATACTAGTAGCTTACTTTAGGAGTCTGCAGTGCTGAGTCTGACAGACAGTGTCCAGCAGGTCCGTCATTACATAATATATACCTGTCCGGCTGCAGTACTAGTGTGATATATATATATATTTTAATTTTATCTCATTATCATCCAGTCTATATTAGCAGCAGACACAGTACGGTAGTCCACGGCTGTAGCTACCTCTGTGTCGGCAGTCGCTCGTCCATCCATAATTGTATACCACCTACCCGTGGTTTTTTTTTCTTCTATCTTCTTGATACTAGTAGCTTACTTTAGGAGTCTGCAGTGCTGAGTCTGACAGACAGTGTCCAGCAGGTCCGTCATTACATAGTATATACCTGTCCGGCTGCAGTACTAGTGTGATATATATATATATTTTAATTTTATCTCATTATCATCCAGTCTATATTAGCAGCAGACACAGTACGGTAGTCCACGGCTGTAGCTACCTCTGTAACGGCAGTCGCTCGTCCATCCATAATTGTATACCACCTACCCGTGGTTTTTTTTTTTTCTATCTTCTTGATACTAGTAGCTTACTTTAGGAGTCTGCAGTGCTGAGTCTGACAGACAGTGTCCAGCAGGTCCGTCATTACATAATATATACCTGTCCGGCTGCAGTACTAGTGTGATATATATATATATTTTAATTTTATCTCATTATCATCCAGTCTATATTAGCAGCAGACACAGTACGGTAGTCCACGGCTGTAGCTACCTCTGTGTCGGCAGTCGCTCGTCCATCCATAATTGTATACCACCTACCCGTGTTTTTTTTTTTCTATCTTCTTGATACTAGTAGCTTACTTTAGGAGTCTGCAGTGCTGAGTCTGACAGACAGTGTCCAGCAGGTCCGTCATTACATAATATATACCTGTCCGGCTGCAGTACTAGTGTGATATATATATATATTTTAATTTTATCTCATTATCATCCAGTCTATATTAGCAGCAGACACAGTACGGTAATCCACAGCTGTAGCTACCTCTGTGTCGGCAGTCGCTCGTCATCCATAAGTATACTAGTATCCATCCATCTCCATTGTTTACCTGAGGTGCCTTTTAGTTGTACCTATTAAAATATGGAGAACAAAAATGTTGAGGTTCCAAAAATAGGGAAAGATCAAGATCAACTTCCACCTCGTGCTGAAGCTGCTGCCACTAGTCATGGCCGAGACGATGAAATGCCATCAACGTCGTCTGCCAAGGCCGATGCCCAATGTCATAGTACAGAGCATGTAAAATCCAAAACACCAAATATCAGTAAAAAAAGGACTCAAAAATCTAAAATAAAATTGTCGGAGGAGAAGCGTAAACTTGCCAATATGCCATTTACCACACGGAGTGGCAAGGAACGGCTGAGGCCCTGGCCTATGTTCATGGCTAGTGGTTCAGCTTCACATGAGGATGGAAGCACTCAGCCTCTCGCTAGAAAAATGAAAAGACTCAAGCTGGCAAAAGCACAGCAAAGAACTGTGCGTTCTTCGAAATCCCAAATCCACAAGGAGAGTCCAATTGTGTCGGTTGCGATGCCTGACCTTCCCAACACTGGACGTGAAGAGCATGCGCCTTCCACCATTTGCACGCCCCCTGCAAGTGCTGGAAGGAGCACCCGCAGTCCAGTTCCTGATAGTCAGATTGAAGATGTCAGTGTTGAAGTACACCAGGATGAGGAGGATATGGGTGTTGCTGGCGCTGGGGAGGAAATTGACAAGGAGGATTCTGATGGTGAGGTGGTTTGTTTAAGTCAGGCACCCGGGGAGACACCTGTTGTCCGTGGGAGGAATATGGCCATTGACATGCCTGGTGAAAATACCAAAAAAATCAGCTCTTCGGTGTGGAAGTATTTCAACAGAAATGCGGACAACATTTGTCAAGCCGTGTGTTGCCTTTGTCAAGCTGTAATAAGTAGGGGTAAAGACGTTAACCACCTCGGAACATCCTCCCTTATACGTCACCTGCAGCGCATTCATAATAAGTCAGTGACAAGTTCAAAAACTTTGGGCGACAGCGGAAGCAGTCCACTGACCAGTAAATCCCTTCCTCTTGTAACCAAGCTCACGCAAACCACCCCACCAACTCCCTCAGTGTCAATTTCCTCCTTCCCCAGGAATGCCAATAGTCCTGCAGGCCATGTCACTGGCAATTCTGACGAGTCCTCTCCTGCCTGGGATTCCTCTGATGCATCCTTGCGTGTAACGCCTACTGCTGCTGGCGCTGCTGTTGTTGCTGCTGGGAGTCGATGGTCATCCCAGAGGGGAAGTCGTAAGACCACTTTTACTACTTCCACCAAGCAATTGACTGTCCAACAGTCCTTTGCGAGGAAGATGAAATATCACAGCAGTCATCCTGCTGCAAAGCGGATAACTGAGGCCTTGGCATCCTGGGTGGTGAGAAACGTGGTTCCGGTATCCATCATTACTGCAGAGCCAACTAGAGACTTGTTGGAGGTACTGTGTCCCCGGTACCAAATACCATCTAGGTTCCATTTCTCTAGGCAGGCGATACCGAAAATGTACACAGACCTCAGAAAAAGAGTCACCAGTGTCCTAAAAAATGCAGCTGTACCCAATGTCCACTTAACCACGGACATGTGGACAAGTGGAGCAGGGCAGGGTCAGGACTATATGACTGTGACAGCCCACTGGGTAGATGTATGGACTCCTGCCGCAAGAACAGCAGCGGCGGCACCAGTAGCAGCATCTCGCAAACGCCAACTCTTTCCTAGGCAGGCTACGCTTTGTATCACCGGTTTCCAGAATACGCACACAGCTGAAAACCTCTTACGGCAACTGAGGAAGATCATCGCGGAATGGCTTACCCCAATTGGACTCTCCTGTGGATTTGTGGCATCGGACAACGCCAGCAATATTGTGTGTGCATTAAATATGGGCAAATTCCAACACGTCCCATGTTTTGCACATACCTTGAATTTGGTGGTGCAGAATTATTTAAAAAACGAGAGGGGCGTGCAAGAGATGCTGTCGGTGGCCAGAAGAATTGCGGGACACTTTCGGCGTACAGGCACCACGTACAGAAGACTGGAGCACCACCAAAAACGCCTGAACCTGCCCTGCCATCATCTGAAGCAAGAAGTGGTAACGAGGTGGAATTCAACCCTATATATGCTTCAGAGGTTGGAGGAGCAGCAAAAGGCCATTCAAGCCTATACAATTGAGCACGATATAGGAGGTGGAATGCACCTGTCTCAAGCGCAGTGGAGAATGATTTCAACGTTGTGCAAGGTTCTGCTGCCCTTTGAACTTGCCACACGTGAAGTCAGTTCAGACACTGCCAGCCTGAGTCAGGTCATTCCCCTCATCAGGCTTTTGCAGAAGAAGCTGGAGACATTGAAGGAGGAGCTAACACAGAGCGATTCCGCTAGGCATGTGGGACTTGTGGATGGAGCCCTTAATTCGCTTAACAAGGATTCACGGGTGGTCAATCTGTTGAAATCAGAGCACTACATTTTGGCCACCGTGCTCGATCCTAGATTTAAAACCTACCTTGGATCTCTCTTTCCGGCACACACAAGTCTGCTGGGGTTCAAAGACCTGCTGGTGAGAAAATTGTCAAGTCAAGCAGAACGCGACCTGTCAACATCTCCTCCTTCACATTCTCCCGCAACTGGGGGTGCGAGGAAAAGGCTCAGAATTCCGAGCCCACCCGCTGGCGGTGATGCAGGGCAGTCTGGAGCGACTGCTGATGCTGACATCTGGTCCGGACTGAAGGACCTGCCAACGATTACGGACATGTCGTCTACTGGCACTGCATATGATTCTCTCCCCATTGAAAGAATGGTGGAGGATTATATGAGTGACCGCATCCAAATAGGCACGTCAGACAGTCCGTACTTATACTGGCAGGAAAAAGAGGCAATTTGGAGGCCCTTGCACAAACTGGCTTTATTCTACCTAAGATGCCCTCCCACAAGTGTGTACTCCGAAAGAGTGTTTAGTGCCGCCGCTCACCTTGTCAGCAATCGGCGTACGAGGTTACTTCCAGAAAATGTGGAGAAGATGATGTTCATTAAAATGAATTATAATCAATTCCTCCGTGGAGACATTGACCAGCAGCAATTGCCTCCACAAAGTACACAGGGAGCTGAGATGGTGGATTCCAGTGGGGACGAATTGATAATCTGTGAGGAGCGGGATGTACACGGTGATATATCGGAGGATGATGATGAGGTGGACATCTTGCCTCTGTAGAGCCAGTTTGTGCAAGGAGAGATTAATTGCTTCTTTTTCGGTGGGGGTCCAAACCAACCCGTCATTTCAGTCACAGTCGTGTGGCAGACCCTGTCACTGAAATGATGGGTTGGTTAAAGTGTGCATGTCCTGTTTATACAACATAAGGGTGGGTGGGAGGGCCCAAGGACAATTCCATCTTGCACCTCTTTTTTCTTTCATTTTTCTTTGCGTCATGTGCTGTTTGGGGAGTGTTTTTTGGAAGGGCCATCCTGCGTGACACTGCAGTGACACTCCTAGATGGGCCAGGTGTTTGTGTCGGCCACTAGGGTCGCTTAGCTTACTCACACAGCTACCTCATTGCGCCTCTTTTTTTCTTTGCGTCATGTGCTGTTTGGGGAGTGTTTTTTGGAAGGGCCATCCTGCGTGACACTGCAGTGCCACTCCTAGATGGGCCAGGTGTTTGTGTCGGCCACTAGGGTCGCTTAGCTTACTCACACAGCTACCTCATTGCGCCTCTTTTTTTCTTTGCGTCATGTGCTGTTTGGGGAGTGTTTTTTGGAAGGGCCATCCTGCGTGACACTGCAGTGCCACTCCTAGATGGGCCAGGTGTTTGTGTCGGCCACTAGGGTCGCTTAGCTTACTCACACAGCTACCTCATTGCGCCTCTTTTTTTCTTTGCGTCATGTGCTGTTTGGGGAGTGTTTTTTGGAAGGGCCATCCTGCGTGACACTGCAGTGCCACTCCTAGATGGGCCAGGTGTTTGTGTCGGCCACTAGGGTCGCTTAGCTTAGTCATCCAGCGACCTCGGTGCAAATTTTAGGACTAAAAATAATATTGTGAGGTGTGAGGTGTTCAGAATAGACTGAAAATGAGTGGAAATTATGGTTTTTGAGGTTAATAATACTTTGAGATCAAAATGACCCCCAAATTCTATGATTTAAGCTGTTTTTTAGGGTTTTTTGAAAAAAACACCCGAATCCAAAACACACCCGAATCCGACAAAAAAAATTCGGTGAGGTTTTGCCAAAACGCGGTCGAACCCAAAACACGGCCGCGGAACCGAACCCAAAACCAAAACACAAAACCCGAAAAATTTCAAGTGCACATCTCTAGTACTATGTGGAATTTGTGTGATAAAAGGGGCCAACCATGTGGCATTTGTGTGATAAATGGGGTAACTATGTGGCATTTGTGTGATAAATGGGGGAACTATGTGGCATTTGTGGGATAAATGGGAGTACTATGTAGCATTTCAGTGATAAATGGGGGAACTATGTGGCATTTGTGTGATAAATGGAAGTACTATGTGGCATTTGTGTGATAAATGAGAGTACTATGTGACATTTGTGTGATAAATGAGAGTACTATGTGGCATTTGTGTGATAAATGGGGGCACTATGTGGCATTTGTGGGATAAATGGGAGTACTATGTAGCATTTCAGTGATAAATGGGAGTACTATGTGGCAATTGTGTGATAAATGGGAGTACTATGTGGCATTTGTGTGAAAAATGGGAGTACTATGTGGCATTTGTGTGATAATTGGGAGTACTATGTGGAATTTGTGTGATAAAAGGGGGCAACTATGCAGAGGCAGAACTCTGGGAGGCAAAGGAGTCATCTGCCGCCGGGCTCCTGCTCTGAAGGGGGGCACCTCTCCTCCCATTCTGTGACACCATTGAATTAAGTTAATTGATAGCTGTCGCTGTCTTTTCAGTGGCCGACTTCCTCACTGGTCCCTGCACCTTACAAATCACACCCTCTTTATTATACTGAATATACACATTTTACAAGTATCAAACCCAGGATTAGAAACCACAACCTATTACACTGGAAGCAGACACCTTACTGACGAAGCGGTTTGCTCCTGTATAGGAAATATGAGAATTTTAACTATATGAAGATACTTCTCTGACAATTACACGTAACTCATATAGTTAGAATTCTCATGCTTCCTCTACAGGAGCAAATAGCTCTATCAGTAAAGTGTCTGCTGTTAGTGTAACAGGTCATGGGTTCTAATCCTGGGTATGACTGCTAATAAATGTGTGATTTAAAATAAAAGATAATTATATGTATAAATACAGTATATAATTTTTTCCCAGAACATTCCATATATGCACGCACACACACGCACGCACGCACACACGCACGCACACACACACACACACACATACATACATACATACATACATACATACATATATTTATCTTAATATAGGAAATAGGGGGGCACCAATATTTATCTTGCCTCCAGGCAACTGTGACGAACTTACGCCACTGCAACTATGTGGCATTTGTGTGATAAATGGGGGAACTATGTGGCATTTGTGTGATAAGTGGGGGAACTGTGTGGCATTTGTGTGATAAATGGGAGTACTATGTGGCATTTGTGTGGTAAATGGGGGAACTATGTGGCATTTGTGTGATAATTGGAAGTACTATGTGGCATTTGTGTGATAAATGGGGGAACTATGTGGCATTTGTGTGATAAATGAGAGTTCTATGTGGCATTTATGTGATAAATGGGAGTACTATGTGGCATTTGTGTGATAAATGGGAGTACTATGTGGCATTTGTGTGATAAATGGGGGAATTATGTGGCATTTCTGTGATACATGGGAGTACTATGTGGCATTTGTGTGATAAATGGGAGTACGATGTGGCATTTGTGTGATAAATGAGGACACTGGCATCTGTGTGATAAATGGAAGTACTGTGTGGCATTTGTGTGATAAGTGGGGGAAGTATGTGGCATTTGTGTGATAAATGGGAGTACTATGTGGCATTTGTGTGATAAATGAGAGTTCTATGTGGCATTTGTGTGATAAATGGGAGTACTATGTGGCATTTGTGTGATAAAAGGGGGCAACTATGTGGCATTTGTGTGATAAATGGGGGAACTATGTGGCATTTGTGTGATAAATGGGAGTACTATGTGGCATTTGTGTGATAAATGAGGTGATAATTTCGGTATTATCTTAGACCGCAAAGCTATACCCCTTTGTACACTATTACCGTTGAGCCGCTATGGCCGCTAGACCACGTGCACGTGCTACGCACTTTGTACGCTATTTGCGTACAGAGTCCTGCACGTGGTACGCACTTGGCGTACGCACACTGCGCTGAGTGTACGGAGTACACACAGCGAGCGCACACACAATGGATAACCTTTAAACCTTGTTAATGATACAATGTAATAATATGCTTACACTTTAAACCCTTAACAGTAAAGTACTGTAATTGATGTTATACCTTTAAACCTTAAGTAGCGCTGGCGATACAAAGTACTCGCAGTGCGTACACCTTATCAATGCTGATACACCTTATACAGATAAATCTACTTTAAACCCTTGTGCAGGAAAGTGAAAACACAACACAGTTTGTAGTTGAAACCACAGGGTTCTAAGGCCACCGTGGATTGATTCCAAAAGATACAAACAATACACTTTATACACTACAGGCTAACAAGTAAATCTAAACAGAATAATGGCTACAGAGAATGTACGTACGTGGGAATATTCGCAAGCGCAACCCGAACTCGGTCCTCCGCTGGTCATACAGATAGCGTTTAGAGTCTTCTGACCGGCCAGGCAACAGTGGTCCTTTTATACACAACATGCATACACAATACAATGGTCACTGTAATCTCATTGTTCATTGGACACAGAGATATGTCTCCACATTACAGCAAAGGTCATAGGTGGATTTGAAAAGGTGGGCGATGTCATTCCCAACTGCTCTTGTGGGTGGTATCTTCTGGATTCCCGCCGCATATGTAATTTACAGTAAATACAGTTAATGTTCATAATCTACTTTTGTACATAACTATACGCAGGAACAAGCGATCTTTCTCTAACTAACACCGGAATGTTACCCTCAAAATACCCTACAACTGGATACTAGACATCACCTTCCAACCTTTATCTGATCCTTCCTATCATGCAAAGGCGAATCTCTCTGTCCAGGAACTGTTTAAACTAATAATACTCGCTGACATGGTCTAGGGGAACTATATCTAAAATATACGTTATTTGGGTTAAATATGCAATGTTCTAATAACACGCTACACGCTCACAAACTCCGCCGTAAATACCCATATCATGCGCATGATCGCCGGAGCGATCTTACTCAAATTGCGGATATGTGTACGCACGGCGGACTGAGTGCACGAGCAGTGGGCATGTGCATGGGCAGAGCCGGCCATAGGCATAGGCAAACTAGGCAATTGCCTAGGGCATTTGTTATGCCTAGGGGCATCAGCAGCTTCTGCTGATTATAATGATATGTGGCATGCCTATATTCTGTGTGTAGCATTTTATATGCAGATACAGCCACAGTCTCACATAGTATATAGGCATGCTGCATATCATTTTAATCAGCAGAAGATGCTTGTGCATCCTAGCCACATAGCAATGCAAAATTGCAAATAATATGCATTTTCATAAAAAAAAGGTGCCCAACGTTAGCATTGAGGCAAGATTTATGAGGACACATCTGTATCCAAGCAGAGGCAGAGGTCACAGTGTTAGTGGCAGTGTGAGTGCTGTGTGCATGTGAGTGGGTTGGTTGTGCAGTAGTGTTCAGAATATGTGTAAGGAGCATTATGTGTGTCATGTAAAAATGCATTAATAATGTGCAACATATGTGTAAGGGGCACTATGTGTGTCATTATGTGTATAAGGGTATTAATAATGTGTGGCATATGTGTAACAGGGTACTACTGTATGTGTGTCATTATGTGTATGGGGCCACTAATAATGTGCAGCAAATGTGTAGGGGGCACTAGGTGTATAAGGGCATTAATAATGTGCAGCATATGTGTAAGGGACATTATGTGTAAAAGGGCATTAATAAAGGTTGTCATAATGTGTAAGGCGCATTATGTTTATAAGGATAATAAGGTGTCTCATATGTGTAAGGGGCATTACTGTGTGGAATATCAGAGCCGGCCTTAGGCATAGGCAAACTAGGCAAATGCCTAGGGCATTTGGTATGCTAAGGGGCACCAGCAGCTTCTGCTGATTAAAATGATATGCGGCATGCCTATATTGTGTGTGTGACTGTGGCTGTATCTGCATGCAAAATGCTATATTGCAGTGTATTCCTGGAAATCACTGTAATGTAGCATTTCATATGCAGATACAGTCACAGTCACACACAGAATATAGGCATGCTGCATATCATTTTAATCAGCAGAAGCTGCTTGTGCATCCTAGCCACATAGTAATGCAAATAAGATGTATTTTCATAAACAAAAGGTGCCCGACGTTAGCAGAGCTGCCAGCTGACTCATGCCAGGCATCTCCTGAAGAACTAGAGGCGGTGCTAGGGGGCACCAGCCAAAACCTTGCCTAGGGCATCATATTGGTCAAGGCCGGCTCTGGTGGAATTATGTGTATAAATGCATTACTAATGTGTGGCATTATGTGTATAAGGTGCTCTACTATGTGGCGTTGCGTATAGAAAGGGCACTACTGTGTCGTCTAATGTGAATAAAGAGCCATAGGGTGTGGTGTAATGTGAATAAGGAACAATTCAGTGTGATGTAATGTGAATAAGGGGCACTACTGTGAGGAGAAACGTTTATAAGGTAAAGTGATACTACTGTGCGATGTAATATGAATTATAAACATTATCGCATGATCAAATGTGAATAAAGTTGCAGTACTGTGTGGCGTAACTGGAATTGGGGTTACTATTGTGTGGCCATGCCCCTTGCCAGCAAAAACACACCCTTTTTTGGGCTGTGCGCCAAATGTGCGAGCTGTTCCTATTTAAAATATAGGGGGTACAAACACCAAAATAAGGAATGCTATGGGTGAGGGGTGATGGTGCTGTGAAAGAGGTACAAGATCAGAGGCGGAAGCAGCGGTGGTGCTAGGGGGCACCAGCCAAAATCTTGCCTAGGGCATCATATTGGTTAGGGCCGGCTCTGTGCATGGGGTTAGTACAAGGCATATTCATTATGATATTTTTCGACTTTGACAGAGGACACTGGCATTTGTGTGATAAATGGAAGTTCTGTGTGTCATTTGTGTGAAAAGTGGGGGAACTATGTGGCATTTGTGTGATAAATGGGAGTACTATGTGGCATTTGTGTGGTAAATGGGGGAACTATGTGGCATTTGTGTGATAAATGGAAGTACTATGTGGCATTTGTGTGATAAATGAGAGTACTATGTGACATTTGTGTGGTAAATGAGAGTACTATGTGGCATTTGTGTGATAAATGGGGGAACTATGTGGCATTTGTGTGATTAATGGGAGTACTATGTGGCACTTGTGTGATAAATGGGAAAACTATGTTGCATTTCAGTGATAAATGGGAGTACTATATGGCATTTGTGTGATAAATGGGAGTACTAAGTGGCATTTGTGTGATAAATGAGAGTTCTATGTGGCATTTGTGTGATAAATGGGAGTACTATGTGGCATTTGTGTGATAAATGAGGGAACTATGTGGCATTTGTGTGATAAAAGAGAGTTCTATGTGGCATTTATGTGATAAATGGGAGTACTATGTGGCATTTGTGTGATAAATGGGGGAACTATGTGGCATTTCTGTGATACATGGGAGTACTATGTGGCATTTGTGTGATAAATGAGAGTACTATGTGCCATTTGTGTGCTAAATGGGAGTAATATGTGCCATTTGTGTGATAAATGTGGACACTGGCATTAGTGTGATAAATTGGAGTACTATGTGGCATTTGTGTGATAAGTGGGGGAACTATGTGGCATTTGTGTGATAAATGGGAGTACTATGTGGCATTTTGAGATAAATGAGAGTTCTATCTGCCATTTGTGTGATAAATGGGAGTAATATGTGCCATTTGTGTGATAAATGTGGACACTGGCATTTGTGTGATAAATGGGGGAACTATGTGGCATTTGTGTGATAAATGGGAGTACTATGTGGCATTTGTGTGATAAATGGGAGTACTATGTGGCATTTGTGTGATAAATGGGGGAACTATGTGGCATTTGTGTGATTAATGGGAGTACTATGTGGCATTTTGTGATAAATGAGAGTTCTATGTGCCATTTGTGTGATAAATGGGAGTAATATGTGCCATTTGTGTGATAAATGTGGACACTGGCATTTGTGTGATAAATGGGGGAACTATGTGGCATTTGTGTGATAAATGGGAGTACTATGTGGCATTTGTGTGATAAATGGGAGTACTATGTGGCATTTGTGTGATAAATGGGGGAACTATGTGGCATTTGTGTGATTAATGGGAGTACTATGTGGCATTTGTGTGATAAATGGGAAAACTATGTTGCATTTCAGTGATAAATGGGAGTACTATATGGCATTTGTGTGATAAATGGGAGTACTAAGTGGCATTTGTGTGATAAATGAGAGTTCTATGTGGCATAAATGTGATAAATGGGAGTACTATGTGGCATTTGTGTGATAAATGAGGGAACTATGTGGCATTTGTGTGATAAATGAGAGCTCTATGTGGCATTTATGTGATAAATGGGAGTACTATGTGGCATTTGTGTGATAAATGGGGGAACTATGTGGCATTTCTGTGATACATGGGATTACTATGTGGCATTTGTGTGATAAATGGGAGTACTATGTGGCATTTTGTGATAAATGAGAGTTCTATGTGCCATTTGTGTGATAAATGGGAGTAATATGTGCCATTTGTGTGATAAATGTGGACACTGGCATTAGTGTGATAAATTGGAGTACTGTTTGGCATTTGTGTGATTAGTGGGGGAACTATGTGGCATTTGTGTGATAAATGGGAGTACTATGTGGCATTTTGTGATAAATGAGAGTTCTATGTGCCATTTGTGTGATAAATGGGAGTAATATGTGCCATTTGTGTGATAAATGTGGACACTGGCATTTGTGTGATAAATGGGAATACTGTGTGGCATTTGTGTGATAAGTGGGGGAACTATGTGGCATTTGTGTGATAAATGGCAGTACGATGTGGCATTTGTGTGATAAATGAGAGTTCTATGTGGCATTTGTGTGATAAATGGGAGTACTATGTGGAATTTGTGTGATAAAAGGGGGCATCTATGTGGCATTTGTGTGATAAATGGGGGAACTATGTGGCATTTGTGTGATAAGTGGGGGAACTATGTGGCATTTGTGTGATAAATGGGAGTACTATGTGGCATTTGTGTGGTAAATGGTGGAACTATGTGGCATTTGTGTGATAAATGGAAGTACTAAGTGGCATTTGTGTGATAAATGGGAGTATTATATGGCATTTGTGTGATAAATGGGAGTACTATGTGGCATTCGTGTGATAAATGGGAGTATTATATGGCATTTGTGTGATAAATGGGAGTACTATGTGGCATTTATGTGATACATGGGAGTACTATGTGGCATTTGTGTGATAAATGGGAGTACTATGTGGCATTTGTGTGAGAAATGAGGACACTGGCATTTGTGTGATAAATAAGATAAATAAGAATTTACATCCACTAGGACGTCAGAGAAAATAAGAATTTACTTACCGATAATTCTATTTCTCGTAGTCCGTAGTGGATGCTGGGCGCCCATCCCAAGTGCGGATTGTCTGCAATACTGGTACATAGTTATTGTTACCAAAAAGTGCGGATTGTCTGCAATACTGGTACATAGTTATTGTTACCAAAAAATCGGGTTATTGCTGTAGTGAGCCATCTTTTCTAGAGGCTCCTCTGTTATCATGCTGTTAACTGGGTTTAGATCACAAGTTATATGGTGTGATTGGTGTGGCTGGTATGAGTCTTACCCGGGATTCAAAATCCTTCCTTATTGTGTACGCTTGTCCGGGCACAGTATCCTAACTGAGGCTTGGAGGAGGGTCATAGGGGGAGGAGCCAGTGCACACCAGGTAGTTCTAAAGCTTTACTTTTGTGCCCAGTCTCCTGCGAAGCCGCTATTCCCCATGGTCCTTACGGAGTCCCCAGCATCCACTACGGACTACGAGAAATAGAATTATCGGTAAGTAAATTCTTATTTTCTCTGACGTCCTAGTGGATGCTGGGGACTCCGTAAGGACCATGGGGATTATACCAAAGCTCCCAAACGGGCGGGAGAGTGCGGATGACTCTGCAGCACCAAATGAGAGAACTCCAGGTCCTCCTCACCCAGGGTATCAAATTTGTAGAATTTTACAAACGTATTTGCTCCTGACCAAGTAGCTGCTCGGCAAAGTTGTAAAGCCGAGACCCCTCGGGCAGCCGCCCAAGATGAGCCCACCTTCCTTGTGGAATGGGCTTTTACAGATTTTGGCTGTGGCAGGCCGGCCACAGAATGTGCAAGCTGAATTGTACTACAAATCCAACGAGCAATAGTCTGCTTAGAAGCAGGAGCACCCAGCTTGTTGGGTGCATACAGAATAAACAACGAGTCAGATTTTCTGACTCCAGCCGTCCTGGATACCTATATTTCCAGGGCTCTGACAACGTCTAGCAACTTGGAGTCCTCCAAGTCCCTAGTAGCCGCAGGCACCACAATAGGTTGATTCAGGTGAAACGCTGAAAACCACCTTAGGGAGAAACTGAGGACAAGTCCTCAATTCCGCCCTGTCCGAATGGAAAATCAGATGAGGGCTTTTACAGGATAAAGCCGCCAATTCTGACACGCACCTGGCCCAGGCCAGGGCCAACAGCATGACCACTTTCCATGTGAGATATTTTAACTCCACATATTTAAGTGGTTCAAACCACTGTGACTTTTGGAACCCAAAAACTACATTTAGATCCCAAGGTGCCACTGGAGGCACAAAAGGAGGCTGTATATACAGTACCCCTTTCACAAACGTCTGAACTTCAGGGACTGAAGCTAGTTCTTTTTGGAAGAAAATTGACAGGGCCGAAATTTGAACCTTAATGGACCCCCATTTCAGGCCCATAGACACTCCTGTTTGCAGGAAATGTAGGAATCGACCTAGTTGAAAATTCCTCCGTCGGGGCCTTACTGGCCTCGCACCACGCAACATATTTTCGCCAAATGCGGTGATAATGTTTTGCGGTTATATCTTTCCTGGCTTTGATCAGGATAGGAATGACTTCATCCGGAATGCCTTTCTCCTTCAGGATCCGGCGTTCAACCGCCATGCCGTCAAACGCAGCCGCGGTAAGTCTTGGAACAGACAGGGTCCTTGCTGGAGCAGGTCCCTTCTTAGAGGTAGAGGCCACGGATCCTCCATGAGCATCTCTTGAAGTTCCGGTTACCAAGTCCTTCTTGGCCAATCCGGAGCCACGAATATAGTGCTTACTCCTCTCCATCTTATAATTCTCAGTACCTTGGGTATGAGAGGCAGAGGAGGGAACACATACACTGACTGGTACACCCACTGTGTTACCAGAGCGTCTACAGCTATTGCCTGAGGGTCCCTTGACCTGGCGCAATACTTGTCGAGTTTTATAAACATGTGGAAGACTTCTGGGTGAAGTCCCCACTCTCCCGGGTGGAGGTCGTGTCTGCTGAGGAAGTCTGCTTCCCAGTTGTCCACTCCCGGAATGAATACTGCTGACAGTGCTATCACTAGAGATGAGCGCCGGAAATTTTTCGGGTTTTGTGTTTTGGTTTTGGGTTCGGTTCCGCGGCCGTGTTTTGGGTTCGACCGCGTTTTGGCAAAACCTCACCGAATTTTTTTGTCGGATTCGGGTGTGTTTTGGATTCGGGTGTTTTTTTCAAAAAACACTAAAAAACAGCTTAAATCAAAGAATGTGGGGGTCATTTTGATCCCAAAGTATTATTAACCTCAAAAACCATAATTTACACTCATTTTCAGTCTATTCTGAATACCTCACACCTCACAATATTATTTTTAGTCCTAAAATTTGCACCTAGGTCGCTGGATGACTAAGCTAAGCGACCCTAGTGGCCGACACAAACACCGGGCCCATCTAGGAGTGTCACTGCAGTGTCACGCAGGATGTCCCTTCCAAAAAACCCTCCCCAAACAGCACATGACGCAAAGAAAAAAAGAGGCGCAATGAGGTAGCTGTGTGAGTAAGATAAGCGACCCTAGTGGCCGACACAAACACCGGGCCCATCTAGGAGTGTCACTGCAGTGTCACGCAGGATGTCCCTTCCAAAAAACCCTCCCCAAACAGCACATGACGCAAAGAAAAAAAGAGGCGCAATGAGGTAGCTGTGTGAGTAAGATAAGCGACCCTAGTGGCCGACACAAACACCGGGCCCATCTAGGAGTGTCACTGCAGTGTCACGCAGGATGTCCCTTCCAAAAAACCCTCCCCAAACAGCACATGATGCAAAGAAAAAAAGAGGCGCAATGAGGTAGCTGTGTGAGTAAGATAAGCGACCCTAGTGGCCGACACAAACACCGGGCCCATCTAGGAGTGTCACTGCAGTGTCACGCAGGATGTCCCTTCCAAAAAACCCTCCCCAAACAGCACATGACGCAAAGAAAAAAAGAGGCGCAATGAGGTAGCTGTGTGAGTAAGATAAGCGACCCTAGTGGCCGACACAAACACCGGGCCCATCTAGGAGTGTCACTGCAGTGTCACGCAGGATGTCCCTTCCAAAAAACCCTCCCCAAACAGCACATGACGCAATGAAAAAAAGAGGCGCAATGAGGTAGCTGTGTGAGTAAGATAAGCGACCCTAGTGGCCGACACAAACACCGGGCCCATCTAGGAGTGTCACTGCAGTGTCACGCAGGATGTCCCTTCCAAAAAACCCTCCCCAAACAGCACATGACGCAAAGAAAAAAAGAGGCGCAATGAGGTAGCTGTGTGAGTAAGATAAGCGACCCTAGTGGCCGACACAAACACCGGGCCCATCTAGGAGTGGCACTGCAGTGTCACGCAGGATGTCCCTTCCAAAAAACCCTCCCCAAACAGCACATGACGCAAAGAAAAAAAGAGGCGCAATGAGGTAGCTGTGTGAGTAAGATAAGTGACCCTAGTGGCCGACACAAACACCGGGCCCATCTAGGAGTGTCACTGCAGTGTCACGCAGGATGTCCCTTCCAAAAAACCCTCCCCAAACAGCACATGACGCAAAGAAAAAAAGAGGCGCAATGAGGTAGCTGTGTGAGTAAGATAAGCGACCCTAGTGGCCGACACAAACACCGGGCCCATCTAGGAGTGTCACTGCAGTGTCACGCAGGATGTCCCTTCCAAAAAACCCTCCCCAAACAGCACATGACGCAAAGAAAAAAAGAGGCGCAATGAGGTAGCTGTGTGAGTAAGATAAGCGACCCTAGTGGCCGACACAAACACCGGGCCCATCTAGGAGTGTCACTGCAGTGTCACGCAGGATGTCCCTTCCAAAAAACCCTCCCCAAACAGCACATGACGCAAAGAAAAAAAGAGGCGCAATGAGGTAGCTGTGTGAGTAAGATAAGCGACCCTAGTGGCCGACACAAACACCGGGCCCATCTAGGAGTGTCACTGCAGTGTCACGCAGGATGTCCCTTCCAAAAAACCCTCCCCAAACAGCACATGACGCAAAGAAAAAAAGAGGCGCAATGAGGTAGCTGTGTGAGTAAGATAAGCGACCCTAGTGGCCGACACAAACACCGGGCCCATCTAGGAGTGTCACTGCAGTGTCACGCAGGATGTCCCTTCCAAGAAACCCTCCCCAAACAGCACATGACGCAAAGAAAAAAAGAGGCGCAATGAGGTAGCTGTGTGAGTAAGATAAGCGACCCTAGTGGCCGACACAAACACCGTGCCCATCTAGGAGTGTCACTGCAGTGTCACGCAGGATGTCCCTTCCAAAAAACCCTCCCCAAACAGCACATGACGCAAAGAAAAAAAGAGGCGCAATGAGGTAGCTGTGTGAGTAAGATAAGCGACCCTAGTGGCCGACACAAACACCGGGCCCATCTAGGAGTGGCACTGCAGTGTCACGCAGGATGTCCCTTCCAAAAAACCCTCCCCAAACAGCACATGACGCAAAGAAAAAAAGAGGCGCAATGAGGTAGCTGTGTGAGTAAGATAAGCGACCCTAGTGGCCGACACAAACACCGGGCCCATCTAGGAGTGGCACTGCAGTGTCACGCAGGATGTCCCTTCCAAAAAACCCTCCCCAAACAGCACATGACGCAAAGAAAAATTAAAGAAAAAAGAGGTGCAAGATGGAATTGTCCTTGGGCCCTCCCACCCACCCTTATGTTGTATAAACAGGACATGCACACTTTAACCATCCCATCATTTCAGTGACAGGGTCTGCCACACGACTGTGACTGAAATGACGGGTTGGTTTGGACCCCCACCAAAAAAGAAGCAATTAATCTCTCCTTGCACAAACTGGCTCTACAGAGGCAAGATGTCCACCTCATCATCATCCTCCGATATATCACCGTGTACATCCCCCTCCTCACAGATTATCAATTCGTCCCCACTGGAATCCACCATCTCAGCTCCCTGTGTACTTTGTGGAGGCAATTGCTGCTGGTCAATGTCTCCACGGAGGAATTGATTATAATTCATTTTAATGAACATCATCTTCTCCACATTTTCTGGATGTAACCTCGTACGCCGATTGCTGACAAGATGAGCGGCGGCACTAAACACTCTTTCAGAGTACACACTTGTGGGAGGGCAACTTAGGTAGAATAAAGCCAGTTTGTGCAAGGGCCTCCAAATTGCCTCTTTTTCCTGCCAGTATAAGTACGGACTGTGTGACGTGCCTACTTGGATGCGGTCACTCATATAATCCTCCACCATTCTTTCAATGTTGAGAGAATCATATGCAGTGCCAGTAGACGACATGTCCGTAATCGTTGTCAGGTCCTTCAGTCCGGACCAGATGTCAGCATCAGCAGTCGCTCCAGACTGCCCTGCATCACCGCCAGCGGGTGGGCTCGGAATTCTGAGCCTTTTCCTCGCACCCCCAGTTGCGGGAGAATGTGAAGGAGGAGATGTTGACAGGTCGCGTTCCGCTTGACTTGACAATTTTCTCACCAGCAGGTCTTTCAACCCCAGCAGACTTGTGTCTGCCGGAAAGAGAGATCCAAGGTAGGCTTTAAATCTAGGATCGAGCACGGTGGCCAAAATGTAGTGCTCTGATTTCAACAGATTGACCACCCGTGAATCCTTGTTAAGCGAATTAAGGGCTCCATCCACAAGTCCCACATGCCTAGCGGAATCGCTCCGTGTTAGCTCCTCCTTCAATGTCTCCAGCTTCTTCTGCAAAAGCCTGATGAGGGGAATGACCTGACTCAGGCTGGCAGTGTCTGAACTGACTTCACGTGTGGCAAGTTCAAAGGGCATCAGAACCTTGCACAACGTTGAAATCATTCTCCACTGCGCTTGAGACAGGTGCATTCCACCTCCTATATCGTGCTCAATTGTATAGGCTTGAATGGCCTTTTGCTGCTCCTCCAACCTCTGAAGCATATAGAGGGTTGAATTCCACCTCGTTACCACTTCTTGCTTCAGATGATGGCAGGGCAGGTTCAGTAGTTTTTGGTGGTGCTCCAGTCTTCTGTACGTGGTGCCTGTACGCCGAAAGTGTCCCGCAATTCTTCTGGCCACAGACAGCATCTCTTGCACGCCCCTGTCGTTTTTTAAATAATTCTGCACCACCAAATTCAAGGTATGTGCAAAACATGGGACGTGCTGGAATTTGCCCATATTTAATGCACACACAATATTGCTGGCGTTGTCCGATGCCACAAATCCACAGGAGAGTCCAATTGGGGTAAGCCATTCCGCGATGATCTTCCTCAGTTGCCGTAAGAGGTTTTCAGCTGTGTGCGTATTCTGGAAACCGGTGATACAAAGCGTAGCCTGCCTAGGAAAGAGTTGGCGTTTGCGAGATGCTGCTACTGGTGCCGCCGCTGCTGTTCTTGCGGCGGGAGTCCATACATCTACCCAGTGGGCTGTCACAGTCATATAGTCCTGACCCTGCCCTGCTCCACTTGTCCACATGTCCGTGGTTAAGTGGACATTGGGTACAGCTGCATTTTTTAGGACACTGGTGACTCTTTTTCTGAGGTCTGTGTACATTTTCGGTATCGCCTGCCTAGAGAAATGGAACCTAGATGGTATTTGGTACCGGGGACACAGTACCTCCAACAAGTCTCTAGTTGGCTCTGCAGTAATGATGGATACCGGAACCACGTTTCTCACCACCCAGGATGCCAAGGCCTCAGTTATCCGCTTTGCAGTAGGATGACTGCTGTGATATTTCATCTTCCTCGCAAAGGACTGTTGGACAGTCAATTGCTTGGTGGAAGTAGTAAAAGTGGTCTTACGACTTCCCCTCTGGGATGACCATCGACTCCCAGCAGCAACAACAGCAGCGCCAGCAGCAGTAGGCGTTACACGCAAGGATGCATCGGAGGAATCCCAGGCAGGAGAGGAATCGTCAGAATTGCCAGTGACATGGCCTGCAGGACTATTGGCATTCCTGGGGAAGGAGGAAATTGACACTGAGGGAGTTGGTGGGGTGGTTTGCGTGAGCTTGGTTACAAGAGGAAGGGATTTACTGGTCAGTGGACTGCTTCCGCTGTCACCCAAAGTTTTTGAACTTGTCACTGACTTATTATGAATGCGCTGCAGGTGACGTATAAGGGAGGATGTTCCGAGGTGGTTAACGTCCTTACCCCTACTTATTACAGCTTGACAAAGGCAACACACGGCTTGACACCTGTTGTCCGCATTTCTGTTGAAATACTTCCACACCGAAGAGCTGATTTTTTTGGTATTTTCACCAGGCATGTCAGTGGCCATATTCCTCCCACGGACAACAGGTGTCTCCCCGGGTGCCTGACTTAAACAAACCACCTCACCATCAGAATCCTCCTGGTCAATTTCCTCCCCAGCGCCAGTAAACACCCATATCCTCCTCATCCTGGTGTACTTCAACACTGACATCTTCAATCTGACTATCAGGAACTGGACTGCGGGTGCTCCTTCCAGCACTTGCAGGGGGCGTGCAAATGGTGGAAGGCGCATGCTCTTCACATCCAGTGTTGGGAAGGTCAGGCATCGCAACCGACACAATTGGACTCTCCTTGTGGATTTGGGATTTCGAAGAACGCACAGTTCTTTGCGGTGCTTTTGCCAGCTTGAGTCTTTTCAGTTTTCTAGCGAGAGGCTGAGTGCTTCCATCCTCATGTGAAGCTGAACCACTAGCCATGAACATAGGCCAGGGCCTCAGCCGTTCCTTGCCACTCCGTGTGGTAAATGGCATATTGGCAAGTTTACGCTTCTCCTCCGACAATTTTATTTTAGGTTTTGGAGTCCTTTTTTTACTGATATTTGGTGTTTTGGATTTGACATGCTCTGTACTATGACATTGGGCATCGGCCTTGGCAGACGACGTTGCTGGCATTTCATCGTCTCGGCCATGACTAGTGGCAGCAGCTTCAGCACGAGGTGGAAGTGGATCTTGATCTTTCCCTAATTTTGGAACCTCAACATTTTTGTTCTCCATATTTTAATAGGCACAACTAAAAGGCACCTCAGGTAAACAATGGAGATGGATGGATACTAGTATACTTATGGATGGACTGCCGAGTGCCGACACAGAGGTAGCTACAGCCGTGGACTAACGTACTGTGTCTGCTGCTAATATAGACTGGATGATTGATAATGAGATGAAATCAATATATATATGTATGTATATATAATATCACTAGTACTGCAGCCGGACAGGTAGATAATATATTTATTAGGTAATGATGACTGATGACGGACCTGCTGGACACTGTCAGCTCAGCAGCACCGCAGACTGCTACAGTAAGCTACTATACTATAGTAGTATGTACAAAGAAGAAAGAAAAAAAAAAACCACGGGTAGGTGGTATACAATTATGGATGGACTGCTGAGTGCCGACACAGAGGTAGCTACAGCCGTGGACTAACGTACTGTGTCTGCTGCTAATATAGACTGGATGATTGATAATGAGATGAAATCAATATATATATGTATGTATATATAATATCACTAGTACTGCAGCCGGACAGGTAGATAATATATTTATTAGGTAATGATGACTGATGACGGACCTGCTGGACACTGTCAGCTCAGCAGCACCGCAGACTGCTACTGTAAGCTACTATACTCTATAGTAGTATGTACAAAGAAGAAAGAAAAAAAAAAAACCACGGGTAGGTGGTATACAATTATGGATGGACTGCTGAGTGCCGACACAGAGGTAGCTACAGCCGTGGACTAACGTACTGTGTCTGCTGCTAATATAGACTGGATGATTGATAATGAGATGAAATCAATATATATATGTATGTATATATAATATCACTAGTACTGCAGCCGGACAGGTAGATAATATATTTATTAGGTAATGATGACTGATGACGGACCTGCTGGACACTGTCAGCTCAGCAGCACCGCAGACTGCTACAGTAAGCTACTATACTCTATAGTAGTATGTACAAAGAAGAACGAAAAAAAAAAAACCACGGGTAGGTGGTATACAATTATGGATGGACTGCTGAGTGCCGACACAGAGGTAGCTACAGCCGTGGACTCAGTACGTGTCTGCTGCTAATATAGAGTCTAGACTGGATGATAAATTATTGATAATGAGATGAAATCAATATAATATCACTAGTACTGCAGCCGGACAGGTACTATATATATTTATTATGTAATGACTGATGACGGACCTGCTGGACACTGTCAGGTCAGCACAGCACCGCAGACTGCTACAGTAAGCTACTATAGTAGTATTTATAAAGAAGAATGAAAAAAAAAAACCACGGGTAGGTGGTATACAATATTATATATATATATATATATATTATATACAATTATATATATATATATATATATATATATTAAACTGGTGGTGATTGATTATTAAACTGGTGGTCACTTCAGGACAGGTCACGTTGCAACTTGCAACTAGTACTCCGAGGCCTAAGCAGACAATCACAAAATATATTATTACCGTATATACTCGAGTATAAGTCGACCCGAATATAAGCCGAGGCACCTAATTTTACCACAAAAAACTGGGAAAAATTACTGACTCTAGTATAAGCCTAGGGTGGGAAATGCACGGTGCCAGGGGTTTTCATGCTCAGGGTGTCATGCTCGTTGCCAGGGATTTTATGCGGTAGGTGTTATGCTTGTTGCCAGGGGGTAATGTTTGTTTCTAGGGTTGTGCCCCCAGTGCCACATATACCCCCAGTGACAGATAAAAACATGCCCCCGTTGCTTTGCCCCCAGTAGTTATGCCCCTTCTTTGCCCCCAGTATTTGTGCCCCCTCTTTCATTGCCCACAGTAGTTATGACCCCTCTTTCTTTGCCCCAGTAGTTGTGGTGCCCCCTTTCTTTGCCCCCAGTAGTTGTTGTGCCCCCTTTCTTTGCCCCCAGTAGTTGTTGTGCCCCCTTTCTTTGCCCCCAGTAGTTGTTGTGCCCCCTTTGTTTGCCCCCTGTTACTGTGCCCCCTTTGCAGCTTACAAACATAAACACACACTAAAACAATACTTACCACTGCCCCGCTCCTGCTTCCCGACCGCTTCTTCTGCTGCTGCGCTGCTCCGCTCCGTCTGGCCGCCGCTCCATCTGTTCATCCGCTCCATCTGGCCGCCGCTCCATCTGGATCCCCGCTCCGTCTGGCCGCCGCTCCATCTGGTCGCCGCTCCGTCTGGCCGCCGGCGCCCGCTTCCCGGCACCCGATCATCTCTATGGGAGAGACGTCATGACGTCTCTCCCATAGCAACGCCGCACAGACACTAGAGGTCAATAATGACCTCTAGTGTCTGTCCCTGGAGCCGGCTGCAGCGGACGCCCACACAGCCCACGGCGTCTGCTGCAGCCGTTGACTCGAGTATAAGCCGAGGGGGGCTTTTTCAGCATAGAAAACTGTGCTGAAAAAGTCGGCTTATACTCGAGTATATACGGTATACTGGTGGTCAGTGTGGTCACAACAATGGCAGTGTGGCACTGACTCTGGCAGCAAAAGTGTGCACTGTACGTTATATGTACTCCTGAGTCCTGCTCTCAGACTCTAACTGCTCCCCACTGTCAGTGTCTCCCCCACAAGTCAGATAATACACTTACAGTCACACTATCTAATCTATAAATATCACTTCAGCAAGTAGTATAGTAGTATACAGTAGTACTCCTCCTAATAATGCTCCCCGAAAATACTGTGTCTCTCTCTTCTCTAAACGGAGAGGACGCCAGCCACGTCCTCTCCCTATGACTCTCAATGCACGTGTGAAAATGGCGGCGACGCGCGGCTCCTTATATAGAATCCGAGTCTCGCGATAGAATCCGAGCCTCGCGAGAATCCGACAGCGTGATGATGACGTTCGGGCGCGCTCGGGTTAGCCGAGCAAGGCGGGAAGATCCGAGCCTGCTCGGACCCGTGTAAAAAACCTGAAGTTCGGGCGGGTTCGGATTCAGAGGAACCGAACCCGCTCATCTCTAGCTATCACATGATTTTCCGCCCAGCGAAGAATCCTTGCAGCTTCTGCCATTGCCCTCCTGCTTCTTGTGTCACCCTGTCTGTTTACGTGGGTGACTGCCGTGATGTTGTCCGAATGGATCAACTCCGGGTGACCTTGAAGCAGAGGTCTTGCTGAGCTTAGAGCATTGTAAATGGCCCTTAGCTTCAGGATATTTATGTGAAGTGATGTCTCCAGGCTTGACCATAAGCTCTGGAAATTCCTTCCCTGTGTGACTGCTCCCCAGCCTCGCAGGCTGGCATCCGTGGTCACCAGGACCCAGTCCTGAATGTGCGGCCCTCTAGAAGATGAGCACTCTGCAACCACCACAGGAGAGACACCCTTGTGCTTGGTGACAGGGTTATCCGCTGGTGCATCTGAAGATGCGACCCGGACCATTTGTCCAGCAGGTTCCACTGGAAAGTTCTTGCGTGGAATCTGCCGAATGGGATTGCTTCGTAGGAAGCCACCATTTTTCCCAGAACCTTTTCATTGATGTACTGAGACTTGGCTCGGTTATAGGAGGTTCCCGACTAGCTCGGATAACTCCCTGACTTTCTCCTCCGGGAGAAACACCTTTTTCTGGACTGTGTCCAGGATCATCCCTAGGAACAGAAGACGAGTCGTCGGAATCAGCTGCGATTTTGGAATATTGAGAATCCAATCGTGCTGCCGCAACACTACCTGAGATAGTGCTACACCGACCTCCAACTGTTCCCTGGATCTTACCCTTATCAGGGAATCGTCCAAGTAAGGGATAACTAAAATTCCCTTCCTTCGAAGGAGTATCATCATTTCGGCCATTACCTTGGTAAAGACCCGGGGTGCTGTGGACCATCCATACGGCAGCGTCTGAAACTGATAGTGACAGTTCTGTACCATAAACCTGAGGTACCCTTGGTGAGAAGGGTAAATTGGGACATGAAGGTAAGCATCCTTGATGTCCCGAGACATCATGTAGTCCCCTTCTTCCAGGTTCGCAATCACTGCTCTGAGTGACTCAATCTTGAATTTGAACCTCCGTATGTAAGTGTTCAAGATTTTAGATTTAGAATCGGTCTCACCGAGCCGTCCGGCTTCGGTACCACAACAGTGTGGAATAATACCCCGTTCCCTGTTGCAGGAGGGGTACCTTGATTATCACCTGCTGGGAATACAGCTTGTGAATGGCTTCCAAAACTGCCTCCCTGTCAGAAGGAGACATCGGTAAAGCCGACTTTAGGAAACGGCGAGGGGGAGACGTCTCGAATTCCAATTTGTACCCCTGAGATATCACCTGAAGGATCCAGGGGTCTACTTGCGAGTGAGCCCACTGCGCGCTGAAATTCATTGAGACGGGCCCCCACCGTGCCTGATTCTGCTTGTAAAGCCCCAGCGTCATATTGAGGGCTTGGCAGAGGCGGGAGAGGGCTTCTGTTCCTGGGAACTGGCTGATTTCTGCAGCCTTTTTCCTCTCCCTCTGTCACGGGGCAGAAATGAGGAACCTTTTGCCCGCTTGCCCACGAAAAGACTGCGCCTGATAATACGGCGTCTTCTTATGTTGAGAGGCGACCTGGGGTACAAACGTGGATTTCCCAGCTGTTGCCGTGGCCACCAGGTCTGAAAGACCGACCCCAAATAACTCCTCCCCTTAATAAGGCAATACTTCCAAATGCCGTTTGGAATCCGCATCACCTGACCACTGTCGTGTCCATAACCCTCTACTGGCAGAAATGGACAACGCACTTAGACTTGATGCCAGTCGGCAAATATTCCGCTGTGCATCACGCATATATAGAAATGCATCTTTTAAATGCTCTATAGGCAATAATATACTGTCCCTATCTAGGGTATCAATATTTTCAGTCAGGGAATCCGACCACGCCAACCCAGCACTGCACATCCAGGCTGAGGCGATTGCTGGTCGCAGTATAACACCAGTATGTGTGTAAATACATTTTAGGATACCCTCCTGCTTTCTATCAGCAGGATCCTTAAGGGCGGCCATCTCAGGAGAGGGTAGAGCCCTTGTTCTTACAAGCGTGTGAGCGCTTTATCCACCCTAGGGGGTGTTTCCCAACGCACCCTAACCTCTGGCGGGAAAGGATATAATGCCAATAACATTTTAGAAATTATCAGTTGTTATCGGGGGAAACCCACGCATCATCACACACCTCATTTAATTTCTCAGATTCAGGAAAACTACAGGTAGTTTTTCCTCACCGAACATAATACCCCTTTTTGGTGGTACTCGTATTATCAGAAATGTGTAAAACATTTTTCATTGCCTCAATCATGTAACGTGTGGCCCTACTGGAAGTCACATTTGTCTCTTCACCGTCGACACTGGAGTTAGTATCCGTGTCGGCGTCTATATCTGCCATCTGAGGTAACGGGCGCTTTAGAGCCCCTGACGGCCTATGAGACGTCTGGACAGGCACAAGCTGAGTAGCCGGCTGTCTCATGTCAACCACTGTCTTTTATACAGAGCTGACACTGTCACGTAATTCCTTCCAACAGTTCATCCACTCAGGTGTCGACCCCCTAGGGGGTGACATCACTATTACAGGCAATCTGCTCCGTCTCCACATCATTTTTCTCCTCATACATGTCGACACAAACGTACCGACACACAGCACACACACAGGGAATGCTCTGATAGAGGACAGGACCCCACTAGCCCTTTGGGGAGACAGAGGGAGAGTTTGCCAGCACACACCAGAGCGCTATATATATACAGGGATAACCTTATATAAGTGTTTTTCCCCTTATAGCTGCTGTATTTTTAATACTGCGCGTAATTAGTGCCCCCCTCTCTTTTTTAACCCTTTCTGTAGTGTAGTGACTGCAGGGGAGAGCCAGGGAGCTTCCCTCCAACGGAGCTGTGAGGGAAAATGGCGCCAGTGTGCTGAGGAGATAGGCTCCGCCCCCTTCTCGGCGGCCTTATCTCCCGTTTTTCTGTGTATTCTGGCAGGGGTTAAATTCATCCATATAGCCCAGGAGCTATATGTGATGCATTTTTTGCCATCCAAGGTGTTTTTATTGCGTCTCAGGGCGCCCCCCCCCCCCCCCCCAGCGCCCTGCACTCTCAGTGACCGGAGTGTGAAGTGTGCTGAGAGCAATGGCGCACAGCTGCAGTGCTGTGCGCTACCTTGTTGAAGACAGGACGTCTTCTGCCGCCGATTTTCCGGACCTCTTCTGTCTTCTGGCTCTGTAAGGGGGCCGGCGGCGCGGCTCTGGGACCTATCCATGGCTGGGCCTGTGATCGGTCCCTCTGGAGCTAATGTCCAGTAGCCTAAGAAGCCCAATCCACTCTGCACGCAGGTGAGTTCGCTTCTTCTCCCCTTAGTCCCTCGATGCAGTGAGCCTGTTGCCAGCAGGTCTCACTGAACATAAAAAACCTAAAACTAAACTTTTCACTAAGCAGCTCTGGAGAGCCACCTAGTGTGCACCCTTCTCGTTCGGGCACAAAAATCTAACTGAGGATTGGAGGAGGGTCATAGGGGGAGGAGCCAGTGCACACCAGGTAGTTCTAAAGCTTTACTTTTGTGCCCAGTCTCCTGCGGAGCCGCTATTCCCCATGGTCCTTACGGAGTCCCCAGCATCCACTAGGACGTCAGAGAAAATGGAAGTACTGTGTGGCATTTGTGTGATAAGTGGGGGGAGTATGTGGCATATGTGTTATAAATGGGAGTACTATGTGGCATTTTGTGATAAATGAGAGCTCTATGTGCCATTTGTGTGATAAATGGGAGTAATATGTGCCATTTGTGTGATAAATGAGGACACTGGCATTTGTGTGATAAATGGGAGTACTGTGTGGCATTTGTGTGATAAGTGGGGGAACTGGGTGGTCTTCTGTTTGCCGGCGGTCGGGCTCCCGGCGCTCAGTATACCGGCGCCGGGAGCCCGACAGCCGGCATACCGACAATTATTTTCCCTCGTGGGGGTCCACGACCCCCATAGAGGGAGAATAAAATAGTGTGGCGCGCGTAGCGCGCCACCGTGCCCGTAGCGTGGCGAGCGCAGCGAGCCCGCAAGGGGCTCATTTGCGCTCGCCAAGCTGTCGGTAAGCCGGCGGTCGGGCTCCCGGCGCCGGGATGCTGGTCGCCGGGAGCCCGACCGCCGGCCAGCCGTAGTGAACCCGGGGGAACTATGTGGCATTTGTGTGATAAATGGGAGTACTATGTGGCATTTGTGTGATAAATGAGAGTTCTATGTGGCATTTGTGTGATAAATGGGAGTACTATGTGGAATTTGTGTGATAAAAGGGGCCAACTATGTGGCATTTGTGTGATAAATGGGGTAACTATGTGGCATTTGTGTGATAAATGGGGGAACTATGTGGCATTTGTGGGATAAATGGGAGTACTATGTAGCATTTCAGTGATTAATGGGGGAACTATGTGGCATTTGTGTGATAAATGGAAGTACTATGTGGCATTTGTGTGATAAATGAGAGTACTATGTGACATTTGTGTGATAAATGAGAGTACTATGTGGCATTTGTGTGATAAATGGGGGCACTATGTGGCATTTGTGGGATAAATGGGAGTACTATGTAGCATTTCAGTGATAAATGGGAGTACTATGTGGCAATTGTGTGATAAATGGGAGTACTATGTGGCATTTGTGTGAAAAATGGGAGTACTATGTGTCATTTGTGTGATAAATGAGAGTACTATGTGGCATTTGTGTGATAATTGGGAGTACTATGTGGAATTTGTGTGATAAAAGGGGGCAACTATGCAGAGGCAGAACTCTGGGAGGCAACGGAGTCATCTGCCGCCGGGCTCCTGCTCTGAAGGGGGGCACCTCTCCTCCCATTCTGTGACACCATTGAATTAAGTTAATTGATAGCTGTCGCTGTCTTTTCAGTGGCCGACTTCCTCACTGGTCCCTGCACCTTACAAATCACACCCTCTTTATTATACTGAATATACACATTTTACAAGTATCAAACCCAGGATTAGAAACCACAACCTATTACACTGGAAGCAGACACCTTACTGATGAAGCGGTTTGCTCCTGTATAGGAAATATGAGAATTTTAACTATATGCAGATACTTCTCTGACAATTACACGTAACTCATATAGTTAGAATTCTCATGCTTCCTCTACAGGAGCAAATAGCTCTATCAGTAAAGTGTCTGCTGTTAGTGTAACAGGTCATGGGTTCTAATCCTGGGTATGACTGCTAATAAATGTGTGATTTAAAATAAAAGATAATTATATGTATAAATACAGTATATACATTTTTTCCAGAACATTCCATATATACACGCACACACACACACACGCACGCACGCACGCACGCACGCACGCACACACACATACATACATACATACATACATATATTTATCTTAATATAGGAAATAGGGGGGCACCAATATTTATCTTGCCTCCAGGCAACTGTGACGAACTTACGCCACTGCAACTATGTGGCATTTGTGTGATAAATGGGGGAATTATGTGGCATTTGTGTGATAAGTGGGGGAACTATGTGGCATTTGTGTGATAAATGGGAGTACTATGTGGCATTTGTGTGGTAAATGGGGGAACTATGTGGCATTTGTGTGATAATTGGAAGTACTATGTGGCATTTGTGTGATAAATGGGAATACTATGTGGCATTTGTGTGATAAATGGGGGAACTATGTGGCATTTGTGTGATAAATGAGAGTTCTATGTGGCATTTATGTGATAAATGGGAGTGCTATGTGGCATTTGTGTGATAAATGGGAGTACTATGTGGCATTTGTGTGATAAATGGGGGAACTATGTGGCATTTCTGTGATACATGGGAGTACTATGTGGCATTTGTGTGATAAATGGGAGTACGATGTGGCATTTGTGTGATAAATGAGGACACTGGCATTTGTGTGATTAATGGAAGTACTGTGTGGCATTTGTGTGATAAGTGGGGGAAGTATGTGGCATTTGTGTGATTAATGGGAGTACTATGTGGCAATTTGTGTGATAAATGAGAGTTCTATGTGGCATTTGTGTGATAAATGGGAGTACTATGTGGCATTTGTGTGATAAAAGGGGGCAACTATGTGGCATTTGTGTGATAAATGGGGGAACTATGTGGCATTTGTGTGATAAATGGGAGTACTAGGTGGCATTTGTGTGATAAATGAGGTGATAATTTCGGTATTATCTTAGACCGCAAAGCTATACCCCTTTGTACACTATTACCGTTGAGCCGCTATGGCCGCTAGACCAAGTGCACGTGCTACGCACTTTGTACGCTATTTGCGTACAGAGTCCTGCACGTGGTACGCACTTGGCGTACGCACGCTGCGCTGAGTGTACGGAGTACACACAGCGAGCGCACACACAATGGATAACCTTTAAACCTTGTTAGTGATACAATGTAATAATATGCTTACACTTTAAACCCTTAACAGTAAAGTACTGTAAATGATGTTATACCTCTAAACCTTAAGTAGCGCTGGCGATACAAAGTACTCGCAGTGCGTACACCTTATCAATGCTGATACACCTTATACAGATAAATCTACTTTAAACCCTTGTGCAGGAAAGTGAAAACACAACACAATTTGTAGTTGAAACCACAGGGTTCTAAGGCCACCGTGGATTGATTCCAAAAGATACAAACAATACACTTTATACACTACAGGCTAACAAGTAAATCTAAACAGAATAATAGCTACAGAGAATGTACGTACGTGACAATATTCGCAAGCGCAACCCGAACTCGGTCCTCCGCTGGTCATACAGATAGCGTTTAGAGTCTTCTGACCGGCCAGGCAACAGTGGTCCATTTATACACAACATGCATACACAATACAATGGTCACTGTAATCTCATTGTTCATTGGACACAGAGATATGTCTCCACATTACAGCAAAGGTCATAGGTGGATTTGAAAAGGTGGGCGATGTCATTCCCAACTGCTCTTGTGGGTGGTATCTTCTGGATTCCCGCCGCATATGTAATTTACAGTAAATACAGTTAATGTTCATAATCTACTTTTGTACATAACTATACACAGGAACAAGCGATCTTTCTCTAACTAACACCGGAATGTTACCCTCAAAATACCCTACAACTGGATACTAGACATCACCTTCCAACCTTTATCTGACCCTTCCTATCATGCAAAGGCGAATCTCTCTGTCCAGGAACTGTTTAAACTAATAATACTCGCTGACATGGTCTAGGGGAACTATATCTAAAATATACGTTATTTGGGTTAAATATGCAATGTTCTAATAACACGCTACACGCTCACAAACTCCGCCGTAAATACCCATATCATGCGCATGATCGCCGGAGTGATCTTACTCAAATTGCGGATATGTGTACGCACGGCGGACTGAGTGCACGAGCAGTGGGCATGTGCATGGGCAGAGCCGGCCATAGGCATAGGCAAACTAGGCAATTGCCTAGGGCATTTGTTATGCCTAGGGGCATCAGCAGCTTCTGCTGATTATAATGATATGTGGCATGCCTATATTCTGTGTGTAGCATTTTATATGCAGATACAGCCACAGTCTCACATAGTATATAGGCATGCTGCATATCATTTTAATCAGCAGAAGATGCTTGTGCATCCTAGCCACATAGCAATGCAAAATTGCAAATAAGATGCATTTTCATAAAAAAAAGGTGCCCAACGTTAGCATTGAGGCAAGATTTATGAGGACACATCTGTATCCAAGCAGAGGCAGAGGTCACAGTGTTAGTGGCAGTGTGAGTGCTGTGTGCATGTGAGTGGGTTGGTTGTGCAGTAGTGTTCAGAATATGTGTAAGGAGCATTATGTGTGTCATGTAAAAATGCATTAATAATGTGCAACATATGTGTAAGGGGCACTATGTGTGTCATTATGTGTATAAGGGTATTAATAATGTGTGGCATATGTGTAACAGGGTACTACTGTATGTGTGTCATTATGTGTATGGGGCCACTAATAATGTGCAGCAAATGTGTAGGGGGCACTAGGTGTATAAGGGCATTAATAATGTGCAGCATATGTGTAAGGGACATTATGTGTAAAAGGGCATTAATAAAGGTTGTCATAATGTGTAAGGCGCATTATGTTTATAAGGATAATAAGGTGTCTCATATGTGTAAGGGGCATTACTGTGTGGAATATCAGAGCCGGCCTTAGGCATAGGCAAACTAGGCAAATGCCTAGGGCATTTGGTATGCTAAGGGGCACCAGCAGCTTCTGCTGATTAAAATGATATGCGGCATGCCTATATTGTGTGTGTGACTGTGGCTGTATCTGCATGCAAAATGCTATATTGCAGTGTATTCCTGGAAATCACTGTAATGTAGCATTTCATATGCAGATACAGTCACAGTCACACACAGAATATAGGCATGCTGCATATCATTTTAATCAGCAGAAGCTGCTTGTGCATCCTAGCCACATAGTAATGCAAATAAGATGTATTTTCATAAACAAAAGGTGCCCGACGTTAGCAGAGCTGCCAGCTGACTCATGCCAGGCATCTCCTGAAGAACTAGAGGCGGTGCTAGGGGGCACCAGCCAAAACCTTGCCTAGGGCATCATATTGGTTAAGGCCGGCTCTGGTGGAATTATGTGTATAAATGCATTACTAATGTGTGGCATTATGTGTATAAGGTGCTCTACTATGTGGCGTTGCGTATAGAAAGGGCACTACTGTGTCGTCTAATGTGAATAAAGAGCAATAGGGTGTGGTGTAATGTGAATAAGGAACAATTCAGTGTGATGTAATGTGAATAAGGGGCACTACTGTGAGGAGAAACGTTTATAAGGTAAAGTGATACTACTGTGCGATGTAATATGAATTATGGACATTATCGCATGATCAAATGTGAATAAAGTTGCAGTACTGTGTGGCGTAATTGGAATTGGGGTTACTATTGTGTGGCCATGCCCCTTGCCAGCAAAAACACACCCTTTTTTGGGCTGTGCGCCAAATGTGCGAGCTGTTCCTATTTAAAATATAGGGGGTACAAACACCAAAATAAGGAATGCTATGGGTGAGGGGTGATGGTGCTGTGAAAGAGGTACAAGGTCAGAGGCGGAAGCAGCGGTGGTGCTAGGGGGCACCAGCCAAAATCTTGCCTAGGGCATCATATTGGTTAGGGCCGGCTCTGTGCATGGGGTTAGTACAAGGCATATTCATTATGATATTTTTCGACTTTGACAGAGGACACTGGCATTTGTGTGATAAATGGAAGTTCTGTGTGTCATTTGTGTGAAAAGTGGGGGAACTATGTGGCATTTGTGTGATAAATGGGAGTACTATGTGGCATTTGTGTGGTAAATGGGGGAACTATGTGGCATTTGTGTGATAAATGGAAGTACTATGTGGCATTTGTGTGATAAATGAGAGTACTATGTGACATTTGTGTGGTAAATGAGAGTACTATGTGGCATTTGTGTGATAAATGGGGGAACTATGTGGCATTTGTGTGATAAATGGAAGTACTATGTGGCATTTGTGTGATAAATGAGAGTACTATGTGACATTTGTGTGGGAAATGAGAGTACTATGTGGCATTTGTGTGATAAATGGGGGAACTATGTGGCATTTGTGTGATTAATGGGAGTACTATGTGGCACTTGTGTGATAAATGGGAAAACTATGTTGCATTTCAGTGATAAATGGGAGTACTATATGGCATTTGTGTGATAAATGGGAGTACTATGTGGCATTTGTGTGATAAATGAGAGTTCTATGTGGCATTTGTGTGATAAATGGGAGTACTATGTGGCATTTGTGTGATAAATGAGGGAACTATGTGGCATTTGTGTGATAAATGAGAGTTCTATGTGGCATTTATGTGATAAATGGGAGTACTATGTGGCATTTGTGTGATAAATGGGGGAACTATGTGGCATTTCTGTGATACATGGGAGTACTATGTGGCATTTGTGTGATAAATGAGAGTACTATGTGCCATTTGTGTGCTAAATGGGAGTAATATGTGCCATTTGTGTGATAAATGTGGACACTGGCATTAGTTTGATAAATTGGAGTACTGTGTGGCATTTGTGTGATAAGTGGGGGAACTATGTGGCATTTGTGTGATAAATGGGAGTACTATGTGGCATTTTGTGATAAATGAGAGTTCTATGTGCCATTTGTGTGATAAATGGGAGTAATATGTGCCATTTGTGTGATAAATGTGGACACTGGCATTTGTGTGATAAATGGGGGAACTATGTGGCATTTGTGTGATAAATGGGAGTACTATGTGGCATTTGTGTGATAAATGGTAGTACTATGTGGCATTTGTGTGATAAATGGGGGAACTATGTGGCATTTGTGTGATTAATGGGAGTACTATGTGGCATTTTGTGATAAATGAGAGTTCTATGTGCCATTTGTGTGATTAATGGGAGTAATATGTGCCATTTGTGTGATAAATGTGGACACTGGCATTTGTGTGATAAATGGGGGAACTATGTGGCATTTGTGTGATAAATGGGGAGTACTATGTGGCATTTGTGTGATAAATGGGAGTACTATGTGGCATTTGTGTGATAAATGGGGGAACTATGTGGCATTTGTGTGATTAATGGGAGTACTATGTGGCATTTGTGTGATAAATGGGAAAACTATGTTGCATTTCAGTGATAAATGGGAGTACTATATGGCATTTGTGTGATAAATGGGAGTACTAAGTGGCATTTGTGTGATAAATGAGAGTTCTATGTGGCATAAATGTGATAAATGGGAGTACTATGTGGCATTTGTGTGATAAATGAGGGAACTATGTGGCATTTGTGTGATAAATGAGAGCTCTATGTGGCATTTATGTGATAAATGGGAGTACTATGTGGCATTTGTGTGATAAATGGGGGAACTATGTGGCATTTCTGTGATACATGGGAGTACTATGTGGCATTTGTGTGATAAATGGGAGTACTATGTGGCATTTTGTGATAAATGAGAGTTCTATGTGCCATTTGTGTGATAAATGGGAGTAATATGTGCCATTTGTGTGATAAATGTGGACACTGGCATTAGTGTGATAAATTGGAGTACTGTTTGGCATTTGTGTTATTAGTGGGGGAACTATGTGGCATTTGTGTGATAAATGGGAGTACTATGTGGCATTTTGTGATAAATGAGAGTTCTATGTGCCATTTGTGTGATAAATGGGAGTAATATGTGCCATTTGTGTGATAAATGTGGACACTGGCATTTGTGTGATAAATGGGAATACTGTGTGGCATTTGTGTGATAAGTGGTGGAACTATGTGGCATTTGTGTGATAAATGGGAGTACTATGTGGCATTTGTGTGATAAATGAGAGTTCTATGTGGCATTTGTGTGATAAATGGGAGTACTATGTGGAATTTGTGTGATAAAAGGGGGCAACTATGTGGCATTTGTGTGATAAATGGGGGAACTATGTGGCATTTGTGTGATATGTGGGGGAACTATGTGGCATTTGTGTGATAAATGGGAGTACTAAGTGGCATTTGTGTGGTAAATGGTGGAACTATGTGGCATTTGTGTGATAAATGGAAGTACTAAGTGGCATTTGTGTGATAAATGGGAGTATTATATGGCATTTGTGTGATAAATGGGAGTACTATGTGGCATTCGTGTGATAAATGGGAGTATTATATGGCATTTGTGTGATAAATGGGAGTACTATGTGGCATTTATGTGATACATGGGAGTACTATGTGGCATTTGTGTGATAAATGGGAGTACTATGTGGCATTTGTGTGATAAATGAGGACACTGGCATTTGTGTGATAAATGGAAGTACTGTGTGGCATTTGTGTGATAAGTGGGGGGAGTATGTGGCATTTGTGTGATAAATGGGAGTACTATGTGGCATTTTGTGATAAATGAGAGCTCTATGTGCCATTTGTGTGATAAATGGGAGTAATATGTGCCATTTGTGTGATAAATGTGGACACTGGCATTAGTGTGATAAATTGAAGTACTGTGTTGCATTTGTGTGATAAGTGGGGGAACTATGTGGCATTTGTGTGATAAATGGGAGTACTATGTGGCATTTTGTGATAAATGAGAGTTCTATGTGCCATTTGTGTGATAAATGGGAGTAATATGTGCCATTTGTGTGATAAATGTGTACACTGGCATTTGCGTGATAAATGTGAGTACTGTGTGGCATTTGTGTGATAAGTGGGGGAACTATGTGGCATTTGTGTGATAAATGGGAGTACTATGTGGCATTTGTGTGATAAATGAGAGTTCTATGTGGCATTTGTGTGATAAATGGGACTACTATGTGGAATTTGTGTGATAAAAGGGAGCAACTATGTGGCATTTGTGTGATAAATGGGGGAACTATGTGGCATTTGTGTGATAAGTGGGGGAACTATGTGGCATTTGTGTGATAAATGGGAGTACTATGTGGCATTTGTGTGATAAATGAGAGTTCTATGTGGCATTTGTGTGATAAATGGGGGAACTATGTGGCATTTGTGTGATAAGTGGGGGAACTATGTGGCATCTGTGTGATAAATGGGAGTACTATGTGGCATTTGTATGGTAAATGGTGGAACTATGTGGCATTTGTGTGATAAATGGAAGTACTATGTAGCATTTGAGTGATAAATGGGAGTATTATATGGCATTTGTGTGATAAATGGGAGTACTATGTGGCATTTGTGTGATAAATGGGAGTATTATATGGCATTTGTGTGATAAATGGGAGAACTATGTGGCATTTATGTGATAAATGGGAGTAATATGTGGCATTTGTGTGATAAATGAGGACACTGGCATTCGTGTGATAAATGGAAGTACTGTGTGGCATTTGTGTAACAAGTGGGGGAACTATGTGGCATTTGTGTGATAAATGGGAGTACTATGTGGCATTTGTGTGATAAATGAGAGTTCTATGTGGCATTTGTGTGATAAATGGGAGTACTATGTTGCATTTGTGTGATAAATGGGGGAACTATGTGGCATTCCTGTGATACATGGGAGTACTATGTGGCATTTGTGTGATACATGAGGACACTGGCATTTGTGTGATAAATGGAAGTACTGTGTGGCATTTGTGTGATAAGTTGCGGAAGTATGTGGCATTTGTGTGATAAATGGGAGTACTATGTGGCATTTGTGTGATAAATGGGAGTAATATGTGCCATTTGTGTGATAAATGAGGACACTGGTATTTGTGTGATAAATGGGAGTACTGTGTGGCATTTGTGTGATTAGTGGGGGAACTATGTGGCATTTGTGTGATAAATGGGAGTACTATGTGGCATTTGTGTGATAAATGAGAGTTCTATGTGGCATTTGTGTGATAAATGGGAGTACTATGTGGAATTTGTGTGATAAAAGAGGGCAGCTATGTGGCATTTGTGTGATAAATGGGGGAACTATGTGGCATTTGTGTGATAAATGGGAGTACTATGTGGCATTTGTGTGATAAATGAGGACACTGTCATTTGTGTGATAAATGAGGACACTGGCATTTGTGTGATAAATGGTAGTACTGCGTGGCTTTTGTGTGATAAGTGGGGGAACTATGTGGCATTTGTGTGATAAATGGGAGTAGTATGTGGCATTTGTGTGATAAATGGGGGAACTATGTGGCATTTGTGAGATAAATGGGAGTACTATGTAGCATTTCAGTGATAAATGGGGGAACTATGTGGCATTTGTGTGATATATGGAAGTACTATGTGGCATTTGTGTGATAAATGAGAGTACTATGTGACATTTGTGTGATAAATGAGAGTACTGTGTGGCATTTGTGTGATAAATGGGGGCAACTATGTGGCATTTGTGGGATAAATGGGAGTACTATGTAGCATTTCAGTGATAAATGGGAGTACTATGTGGCATTTGTGTGATAAATGGGAGTACTATGTGGCATTTGTGTGATAAATGGAAATACAATGTGGCAATTGTGTGATAAATGGGAGTACTATGTGGCATTTGTGTGATAAATGGGAGTACTATGTGGCATTTGTGTGATAAATGAGAGTTCTCTGTGTCATTTGTGTGATAAATGGGAGTACTATGTGGCATTTGTGTGGTAAATGGGGGAACTATGTGGCATTTGTGTGATAAATGGAAGTACTATGTGGCATTTGTGTGATAAATGGGAGTACTTTGTGGCATTTGTGTGATAAATGGGGGAACTATGTGGCATTTGTGTGATAAATGAGAGTTCTATGTGGCATTTGTGTGATAAATGGGAGTACTATGTGGCATTTGTGTGATACATGGGGGAACTATGTGGCATTTCTGTGATACATGGGAGTACTATGTGGCATTTGTGTGATAAATGGGAGTACTATGTGGCATTTGTGTGATAAATGAGGACACTGGCATTTGTGTGATAAATGGGAGTACTGTGTGGCATTTGTGTGATAAGTGGGGGAACTATGTGGCATTTGTGTGATAAATGGGAGTACTATGTGGCATTTGTGTGATAAATGAGAGTTCTATGTGGCATTTGTGTGATAAATGGGAGTACTATGTGGAATTTGTGTGATAAAAGGGGACAACTATGTGGCATTTGTGTCATAAATGGGGGAACTATGTGGCATTTGTGTGATAAATGGGAGTACTTTGTGGCATTTGTGTGATAAATGGGAAAACTATGTTGCATTTCAGTGATAAATGGGAGTACTATATGGCATTTGTGTGATTAATGGGAATACTATGTGGCATTTGTGTGATAATATGGAAATACAATGTGGCATTTGTGTGATAAATGGGAGTACTATGTGGCATTTGTGTGATAAATGGGAGCACTATGTGGTATTTGTGTGATAAATGAGAGTTCTATGTGGCATTTGTGTGATAAATGGGAATACTATGTGGAATTTGTGTGATAAAAGGGGGCAACTATGTGGCATTTGTGTGATAAATGGGGGTACTATGTGGCATTTGTGTGATAAATGGGAGTACTATGTGGCATTTGTGTGATAAATGAGGACACTGGCATTTGTGTGATAAATGGAAGTACTATGTGGCATTTGTGTGATAAATGGGAGAACTATGTTGCATTTGTGTGATAACTGAGAGTACTATGTGGCATTTGTGTGATAAATGAGAGTACTATGTGGCATTTGTGTGATACATGAGAGTACTATGTTTTATTTGTGTGATAAATGGGGGAACTATGTGGCATTTGTGTGATAAATGGGAGTACTATGTGGCATTTGTGTGATAAATGAGAGTTCTATGTGGCATTTGTGTGATAAATGGGAGTACTATGTGGAATTTGTGTGATAAAAGGGGACAACTATGTGGCATTTGTGTGATAAATGGGGGAACTATGTGGCATTTGTGTGATAAATGGGAGTACTTTGTGGCATTTGTGTGATAAATGGGAAAACTATGTTGCATTTCAGTGATAAATGGGAGTACTATATGGCATTTGTGTGATTAATGGGAGTACTATGTGGCATTTGTGTGATAAATGGAAATACAATGTGGCATTTGTGTGATAAATGGGAGTACTATGTGGCATTTGTGTGATAAATGGGAGCACTATGTGGCATTTGTGTGATAAATGAGAGTTCTATGTGGCATTTGTGTGATAAATGGGAATACCATGTGGAATTTGTGTGATAAAAGGGGGCAAATATGTGGCATTTGTGTGATAAATGGGGGTACTATGTGGCATTTGTGTGATAAATGGGAGTACTATGTGGCATTTGTGTGATAAATGAGGACACTGGCATTTGTGTGATAAATGGAAGTACTATGTGGCATTTGTGTGATAAATGGGAGAACTATGTTGCATTTGTGTGATAACTGAGAGTACTATGTGGCATTTGTGTGATAAATGAGAGTACTATGTGGCATTTGTGTGATACATGAGAGTACTATGTTTTATTTGTGTGATAAATGGGGGAACTATGTGGCATTTGTGTGATAAATGGGAGTACTATGTGGCATTTGTGATAAATGGGAAAACTATGTTGCATTTCAGTGATAAATGGGAGTACTATGTGGCATTTGTGCGATAAATGGAAGTACAATGTTGCATTTGTGTGATAAATGGGGACACTGGCATTTGTGTGATAAATGGAAGTACTATGTGGCATTTGTGTGATAAATGGGAGAACTATGTTGCATTTGTGTAATAACTGAGAGTACTATGTGGCATTTGTGTGATAAATGAGAGTACTATGTGGCATTTGTGTCATACATGAGAGTACTATGTTTTATTTGTGTGATAAATGGGGGAACTATGTGGCATTTGTGTGATAAGTGGGGGAACTATGTGGCATTTGTGTGATAAATGGGAGTACTATGTGGCATTTGTGTGATAAATGGGAAAACTATGTTGCATTTCAGTGATAAATGGGAGTACTATGTGGCATTTGTGTGATAAATGGGAGTACTATGTGGCATTTGTGTGATAAATGGGAGCACTATGTGGCATTTGTGTGATAAATGGAAGTACAATGTGGCATTTGTGTGATAAATGGGAGTACTATTTGGCATTTTGTGTGATGAATGCAGTGATGGCTGCTGCCCCGGGGCTGCAGTGCCAGGCAGAGTTGCATACATGTGTCCTGGCTTCCTTCCCCGGTATCAGCAGCCACTGCAGCATGGCACACATTAATCAGCCTTTCAATTGTAATTTAGCCCGCCCCTGAACTCCCATAAACTGATCATAGAGAAGTACGGGGACGGGCTAAAATATCTTTGACAGGCTGAGCAGTGTGTGCTGTGCCATGAACGGCCAGGGCCGGATCTAGCCCTTTTTGCGCCCCGGGCGGGGAAATAGGGGCGTGGCTTCATACAGGGGGCGTGGTCAGTTACGCCCCCTGTACAGTAGAGTAGCGCCGCTGAAATGCTGTGCGGTGTGCGATGACGTCATCACGCACCGCACAGCAAAGGTCCTCTCCATGAAGGGAAACTAGACACTACGCTTCTAGTTCTCTTTGTGAAGAGGATCTTTGCTGTGCGGTGCGCGATGACGTCATCGCGCACCGCACAGTAAAGGTTTTCTCCACGAAGGGAAACTAGACGCCACGCGTCTAGTTCCCTTCACAGAGGGGGGCAGCGGACAGCGGCAGCGGGACACAGCCGGCAGCATGGGGCACAGCAGTTGCGGATCTTGCCATGGTGCGGCGCCAGGGCCGGCTCGAGGCATGTTCGACTCGAGCGGCCGCGCAGGGCGCCACCCTTAAAGGGCGCCGCGCGCTGGCGCCGCCATGTCGGAGCCTGGAGCCGGCCCTGATCTCCCCTGCTGTCCTCCCGCTTGTTAGTGAGCTGTGTGCGCTATGCGGCGCCGGCGTCTGATGTCAGACACCGGCGCCGCCCAGCGCGCACAGTTCTGTGTCAGACAGCGGCGCGCACAGCAGCACTCCCCCTCCCTCAGCACGGCAGGTACTGGGGGCATATGTGGCACTGTGGGGGTCATTTATCTGGCACTGTGGGGGGCATTTATCTGGCACAGTGGGGGCATTAATGTATCTGGCACTGTGGGGGGCATTCATTTATCTGGCACTGTGGGGGTGGGCATTTATCTGGCACTGTGGGGGCATTTATCTGTGCACTGTGAGAGGGCATTAATGTATCTGGCACTGTGGGGGCATTTCTGGCACTGTGGGGTCATGTATCTATCTGGGACTGTGGGGGCATATCTGGCACTGGGGGGGGGGCATTAATGTATCTGGCACTGTGGGGGACATTTATCTGGCACTGTGGGGGGCATTTATCTGGCACTGTGGGGGGCATTCATTTATCTGGCACTGTGGGGGGGGCATTAATGTATCTGGCACTGTGGGGGGCATTTATCTGTGCACTGTGAGGGGGCATTAATGTATCTGGCACTGTGGGGGCATTTCTGGCACTGTGGGGTCATGTATCTATCTGGGTCTGTGGGGGCATATCTGGCACTGGGGGGGGCATTGATGTATCTGGCACTGTGGCGGCATTTATCTATCTGGGACTGTGGGGGCATATCTGGCACTGTGGGGTCATTTATCTATCTGGGACTGTGGGGGCATATCTGGCACTGTGGGGGGCATTTATATATCTGGCACTGTGGGGGGTATTTATGTATCTGGCACTGTGGGGGGCATTTATGTATCTGGCACTGTGGGGGGCATTTTTGTATCTGGCACTGTGGGGGGCATTTATGTATCTGGCACTGTGGGGGGCATTTATGTATCTGGCACTGTGGGGGCAATTATGTTTCTCGCACTGCTGGGGGGGCATGTCATGTGCATTTGGCACTGCTGGGGGGGTATGTCATGTGCATTTGGCTCTGCTGGGGGGCATGTCATGTGCATCTGGCACGGCTGGGGGGCATGTCGTGTCTAGCTGGCACGGCTGGGGGGCATATCATGTAGTGTTCCCATGTCTCAGTGCAATACCTGGCGCAAAGTGTCTAACGTGCTCTGTCTGGCGCAAAGTGTCTAACGTGCTCTGCCTGGCGCAAAGTGTCTAACGTGCTCTACCTGTCGCAGTGTGTATAGGAGGTTCTACCTGGTGCAATGTGTATTAGCTGCACTACTGTGTGGTGTAATGCGAACCTTCCCCACGAAGCAACGCCCCTAAATTTTTGATGCGCGCCTTCGGCGCGCAAGGTCCATGATTTTGATCGGGGCAACAAGCATTACAGTATGTATATAATTTTGCCCTTCTAACTTAAATATGTGCCCTCCCAAATGCAAAATGTGCCCTCCCCGTGATCAGCCCCCCTGCCCTAAAAAAATCCTAGAGTGAACACTATCATGTGTAGCTGGCACTGCTGGGGGGCATATCATGTGTAGCTGGCACTGCAGCAGGGCATGTCCTGTCTATCTGGCACTGCTGGGGGGTATATCATGTCTATCTGGCACTGCTGGGGGGCATGTCATGTGTAGCTGGCACTGCTGGGGGCATGTCATGTGTAGCTGGCACTGCTGCGGGGCATGTCATGTCTATCTGGCACTGCACTACTGTAGACATTATGTGTAGCTGGCACTATACTGGAGACATTGTGTGTAAGGAACACTACTGTAGCTGTTATGTGTAATGCTGCTAATTGTGTGCGTAGAGGGGGTGTGAAAATATATTTATTTATTTGTAGTGTGATAATATGAAGTTGTGAGGCCCCGCCCACTTTTCAGGAGGCCACGCCCACTTTTCCAGGAGCGCGCGCATGGGAGGAGGCGCTTTTACATTTTCTCGCACAGGGTGCTAGTAGGCCTGGAGCCGGCTCTGTGCGGCGCCCTTCGGATGGTACCGCAGCCCTCCGGAAGGTGGCGCCCCGGGCAAAAGTCCTGCTTGCCCGTGGCAAGATCCGCTACTGTGAACGGCACTACAGCCGAGGGACAGCAACCGCCACTGGATGAGTGGAAGTACTGTGTTGCATTTTGTGTGATAAATGGGAGCAATATGTAGCATTTTGGCCCAGATTTATCAAGCCTTGGAGAGTGATAAATTGCACGGTGATAAAGTACCAACCAATGAGCTTCTGTCATTTTTTTAAACACAGCCTGTAACATGGCAGTTAGGAGCTGATTGGATGGTACTTTATCATCATGCCATTTATCACTTTCCAAGGCTTGATAAATTTGGGCTGGCGTGATAAATGGGAGTGGCATTTTGTGGAATAAATGGGGGCACTATCTTGCATTTTGTGTGATAAATGGGAGAACTATGTAGCATTATTACAATAGTGCTAGGCACACTGCTTGCTGGTGATAAACAATCCTATAGGCAGTTCTACAAAATGCCCCTCCCCTCTGATTATGCACACTCTAATGAAATGTGTTTTTCACAACTATGGAGGTATTGCTATAATATAGGGGCATGTATAATTATTATAATTCATTTATTATTATCAGTTATTTATATAGTGCACACACATTCTGCAGCGCTTTACAGAGAATATTTGCCCATTCACATCAGTCCCTGCCCAGAATTACATTTACATTACATTTAAACTAGGGTTAATTTTGTTGGGATCCAATTAACCTACCTGCATATTTTTGGATTGTGGGAGGAAACCGGAGCACCCGGAGGAAACCCACGCAAGTACAGGGAGAATATACAAACTCCACACAGTTAGGGCCATGGTGGGACTCAAACCCAGAGGCGTAACTAGGGTTTTCGGAGCCCAGGGCAAGATGAAGAGTGGCGCCCCCCCCCCAAAAAAAAACACACAAAACAAACAAACAAAAACATACACAAAAAGAAGTATGTGCACGCGCCGAAAAATGGGTGTGGCCATGCACCAGAAGGGGTGTCGCAACTGAAAATGGGCCGTGCCAAAATGACTATCACCTACTCCCTGTTTCGCCTCGCAGCACACTATCACCTACCACTTGTGTCGTCTCTCAGCACACCTTCATTCAATTTTTGCACAGTACGCATGCAGAGTCCTCTTTTTACACAGTGCCAGATACACAATTGCCCCACAGTGCCAGATACACAGTGCCCCACAGTGCCAGATACACAGTGCCCCACAGTGTCAGATCCACAGTGACAGATACAGCGCCCCACAGTGCCAGATACAATGCCCCGCAGTGCCAGATACAAAGCCCCACAGTGCCAGATACAATGCCCCACAGTGCCAGATACATGTCCCACAGTGCCAGATACATGCCCCACAGTGCCAGATACAATGCCCCGCAGTGCCAGATACATGCCCCACAGTGCCAGATACAATGCCCCACAGTGCCAGATACAATGCCCCACAGTGCCAGATACAAAGCCCCACAGTGCCAGATACAATGCCCCACAGTGCCAGATACATGTCCCACAGTGCCAGATACATGCCCCACAGTGCCAGATACAATGCCCCACAGTGCCAGATACATGCCCCACAGTGCCAGTTACAATGCCCCACAGTGCCCGTTACAATGCCCCACAGTGCCAGATAAAATGCCCCACAGTGCCAGTTAAATGTCCCACAGTGCCATACATGCCCCACAGTGCCAGATACAATGCCCCACAGTGCCAGTTACATGCCCCACAGTGCCATACATGCCCCACAGTGCCAGTTACATTGCCCCACAGTGCCAGTTACATTGCCCCACAGTGCCAGTTACAATGCCCCACAGTGCCAGATACATGCCCCACAGTGCCAGTTACATGCCCCACAGTGCCAGATACAATGCCCCACAGTGCCAGTTACAATGCCCCACAGTGCCAGATACAATGCCCCACAGTGCCAGTTACATGCCCCACAGTGCCATACATGCCCCACAGTGCCAGATACAATGCCCCACAGTGCCAGTTACATGCCCCACAGTGCCATACATGCCCCACAGTGCCAGATACATGCCCCACAGTGCCAGTTACATGCCCCACAGTGCCATACATACCCCACAGTGCCAGATACAATGCCCCACAGTGCCAGATACAAAGCCCCACAGTGCCAGATACAATGCCCCACAGTGCCAGATACATGTCCCACAGTGCCAGATACATGCCCCACAGTGCCAGATACAATGCCCCACAGTGCCAGATACATGCCCCACAGTGCCAGTTACAATGCCCCACAGTGCCAGATAAAATGCCCCACAGTGCCAGTTAAATGTCCCACAGTGCCATACATGCCCCACAGTGCCAGATACAATGCCCCACAGTGCCAGTTACATGCCCCACAGTGGCATACATGCCCCACAGTGCCAGATACACAATTGCCCCACAGTGCCAGTTACATTGCCCCACAGTGCCAGTTACAATGCCCCACAGTGCCAGATACATGCCCCACAGTGCCAGTTACATGCCCCACAGTGCCAGATACAATGCCCCACAGTGCCAGTTACAATGCCCCACAGTGCCAGATACAATGCCCCACAGTGCCAGTTACATGCCCCACAGTGCCAGATACAATGCCCCACAGTGCCAGTTACATGCCCCACAGTGCCATACATGCCCCACAGTGCCAGATACATGCCCCACAGTGCCAGTTACATGCCCCACAGTGCCATACATACCCCACAGTGCCAGATACATGCCCCACAGTGCCAGATACATGCCCCACAGTGTCAGATATAAGACTCCCCCCCCCCCCGTCGCTCACCGCTTCCCTCTGCTATGTGAGATGAGGAGAGCGCAGCACCTCTCCTGCCCCTCAACGCTCCAGGTCTCCGGCGGCTATCTTAAATGTGGCGCCGGTTCGTTAGCCAATCAGAGCTCGCGGACCGGCAGCCAATCAGGAGCCGGTCCGCAAGCTCTGATTAGCCAACGCCGCCGGAGATCGGACACACACGCAGCGGCAGTTAGCACGTTGAGGGGCAGGAGAGTCGCTGCGCTCTCCTCCCCTCACATTGCAGCGTGACGGGAGCGAGTGGGCATGATGCCCTGGCCGGCGCCCCCCTCTGCTGGGCCTGCCAAGGCGCCCAGGGCACGTGCCCCACTCACCCTGCCTTAGTTACGCATCTGCTCAAACCCATGACCTCAGTGATATGAGGCAGTAATGCTAACCATTACACCATGCCTGCTGCCCTATCATACGTGTGTGTGTGTGTGTGTGTGTGTGTGTGTGTGTGAGTATTAATGCAATGCTAGGGGCAATTAATGATGTATTTGATTGCAAATAATGCATTTACATGTTAGAATTGAATGCCCTTAGTTATCAATGAGTGATGTATTTCACTGTGAGTGGGAAATTTCACCAGCCAATCACCTCCTAACTGTCATTTCCAAACACAGTTAGGAGGTGATTGGGATTGGCTCCTTGCTGCTCCTCATTCATGGTTGTTCCTCCAGGAGGCCAGCTGATGACATGGTTGTACTGGATTGGAGCACTCGTTGATATCTAGCTGCACAGCTCTACCCCCAGGTACTGCCGGGATCTTTCAGTATGCGTTGGGGCTGCCTAAGGGGTGTGCAGGTGCAGGTGGAGATTTTGCACATATCGACCAACAAAGGTTCTTCTAGCTATCATTAATCTAGTGCCGTCTAAACTACATGACAGTCAGAAGCTGTATAGTTGCTATGGGCAACTTCTCCACCTTATCTCTCACTAAGATTTAATACATTTACTCCTACTGTATGTCACATGGTGCCGCCAGTTCATATTATGCCACACAAAGCCCATTGTGCAACACAGTGCCTCAAGTTCACATTGCCTGCTCCTGCTTACTGATCACCTCAAACTCTGTCTCTTTCTTCTTCACCTTGTACACTGCATGCCAAATCTGCTGTACTCAATCCGCAGCAAAATAGCGTGACAAACTATTCAAAACCCTATTGAAAATATTAGTATTGTGGGGATTAGTTTGAAGTTTGGCCCTTTTGTCTTCTTACTGTGCATACATGCTGGGCACTAGGACCTAACGAAGATCTGTCCTCCAATCTGTTGTACTGCTGCATATGTGCTGTCAGTCTTTAGCACTATGCAATACTGTGTGAGAAGTGACATGGCAGAGAGCTTAGCACAGGAGAGACCCCTGTGATTACCTGTATGAATCTGTTTCAGCATCCTGCATCATTACATGCAAGCAGTATACACTCACCGGCTGGTGAGCTGTATATAACTCGGTTCCGGTATGAATGGTCGACCATGTTATGGTCGACAGTCATTAGGTCGACCACTATTGGTCGACATTGACATGGTCGACATGGACACATGGTCGACACATGAAAATGGTCGACACATGAAAGGTCGACATATGAAAAGGTCGACATGAGTTTTTAAACTTTTTTTTTGGTGTCGTTTTTTTGCGTAAAGTGACTGGGAACCCCAATTAGTGCACCGCGTCCCCTCGCATGGCTCGCTTCGCTCGCCATGCTTCGGGCATGGTGTCTTCGCTCCGCTACCGCTTCGCTCGGCACACTTTACCGTTCCAATCGTAGTCCATGTGGATCGTAAAGTATGGAAAAGTTCCCCAAAAGAAAAAAAAGTAAAAAAACCCATGCCGACCTTTTCATGTGTCGACCTTTCATGTGTCTACCATTTGCATGTGTCGACCATGTATCCATGTCGACCATGTCAATGTCGACCAATAGTGGTCGACCTAATGACTGTCGACCATAACATGGTCGACCATGTGAACGGATACCATATAACTCCACCTAGTACAAAGTTTCCATACATCACCAGTTTGTATGGCTGTACCTGTTATACAAAATCAACACCACTGTTTAAGTCCTAGGGACCATGTCGACCTAGTGACCATGTCGACCTAATGCATGTTGACCAATAGTGGTCGACCTAATGACTGTCGACCTAAGTGTTGTCGACCTAATGAACTCGGCAAACAACATTACCTGCACACATCATTCCCAACATAATACACTGTCACCTGTTCTTACCACACCATTTAGCAATAATGCTGATGCGAGCAGGGTGCATGAGAGGAAGGCCTGGAGACGGGCCTCCTAAGTCTCCAGATCTCACAGCTATGGCAAGCTTTGCAATCACAGTAGTTATGACCTTGAGTCGGGAATAATTATATTAATCTGGTGGAAAGGAATGCTACCTCAAAGGTACTAGTAATCTCCACTGCCACTATGGTCACTGAGACACCTGGTGAGTGTACATGTCCAGTGGAGGATTTTACCTATGGGCTGCTGGTCTGCAGCTCTCCCCAGGAAAAAAACCACCACCTCAGCTCAGCTTCATTGTGACTGGCAGTCCTACTGTACCTGTCAGTCACAGACATTACAGGCAGTCCCATTGGGAGGCGTTTCCTCACTCCGGGACTGCCAGACCAGGCTGCAATAAGCAAAGAGCTGGCTTCCACGCAACTGAATACAGCTTCTATGGGCTGCAGCAGATGCAGTCCATAAAAGCCAGGGGATTGTGCATGCGCAGGCACACCACAGCGTCTGCCAGATTCATTGTGCAGGTGTTGGGACACGGGGCTGGCTGTCTCCTCTCCTCCTCGGGCAAAGGGGTAGTGGCAACACCCCTCCTAAAAGACAGTAGAAGCCACAACTCTAAGAAACAAATATTTATAAAATGCATACACAAATGCAACATTAACTAAAATAATACCAGCACTTGCTATGTTTAGTTAATTAATGATCATGTACATGTCATCATTACATGCAATGTTATGCAGAATAAAATTATTATTTGATGACTTACATCCTTAAGGCTAGGTACACATCAGGTCAACTGGCAATCTTGCCGATGGTTGGGACAAATTCCCTTCATGCAAGATCGCCGGCCAAAAGATGTTGCATGCGACGCACGTGAGCGTGCAATCGCCATACACACTAGGCAATATGCACAATTTTGTCAGTCCAATAGGGCAAATTGTGCCAATATCACTCTTGTGTGTATTTTGTGAATTTTGGCCTAAAACTGTAGAAAGAGCAGTGCACTACTGCACAGACTCCATGTTGCTGATCCTCAGAGGAATCTTCTTTCCTTTACCAAGATGACCACTGAGGCTACTACTGAGCATGTGCAGAACCATCTTGAGACTGTGTGAGAGTGCCACAGAGGGTGACAACAGTCTTCCACTAAGCTCCTTTGAGACCTGTGATTACCTGCTGCTTTAAACACTTCCAGCATCCTGCACCGCTACCTGGTACCTACATACACTCCCTGGCAGGTGATCTGTATAACACTCCGCTCCATGTACCAGTGTATATAACAGTGAGTATAGCTGTGCCTTCCTTATCTTCAATTAAACCACTCCACTGGTTAAGTAACTGGGCTGTTCTTAGCTTTAAGGCATCAGCTGGTGTGTACAGAAACTGCTACATCCTCAAGCTTGTGAGTTAGGCTGCAATTACGGTTAGAGTCATGGTTAGTCTGGAATTATGGTTAGAGTAAGGGTTAGGCTGCTATTAGGGTTATGCTGCAATTATGGTTAGGGTTATGCTGCAATTAGAGTTAGGGTTATGCTGCAATTAGGGTTAGGGTTATGCTGCAATTAGGGTTAGGATAAGCGTTAGGCTGCAATTAGGGTTAGGGAAAGTTTTAGGCTGCAATTAGGGTTAGGGAAAGTTTTAGGCTGCCATTAGTTTAGAGTTAGGCTGCAATTAGAGTAAGGGTTAGGTTGCAATTAGAGTAAGGGTTAGGCTGCAATTAGTATTAGGCTGCAATTAGGGTTAGGGAAAGTTTTAGGATGCCATTAGTTTAGAGTTAGGCTGCAATTAGAGTAAGGGTTAGGCTGCAATTAGAGTAAGGGTTAGGCTGCAATTGGGGTAAGGGATAGGCTGCAATTAGGGTAAGGGTTAGACTGCAATTAGGGTTAGGGTAAAGGTTAGGCTGCAATTAGGGTTAGGCTGCAATTAGGGATAGGCTGCAATTAGGGATAGGGTTATGCTAAAATAGGACTGTCAACATATATAATGACAACATAATGAACAGCTTGACTTGTCAGTGTTGACCTTGTGAATGTCGATATGCCAAATGTCAACATTCTGAACATATCAACTCCCTAAATGTCCACATTCAGACCATGTTGACAATAGCATGTCTACATAATGAATGTTGACATTCTGAATATCCCTGTATGCTAGCTGATTAATAATTATTGTATTTCTTATTGTACTTTTCTGCAGCATACAGCAGTAAATTCAATTAGAGGTTGCGATGCTGGTAATATGGGGGTGAGCGTACATTTGCCATATATGGTTCCTCTGGGATTGAGGCTAAATTGTGTATATATGTGCCAACTCTATAGGGCAGGACAAAAATCTGCGCTCTATTGGCCTTTTTCAGCTTCAGTTGCAATTTTGCTAAATCGCAAATCAACTGATTATCGAATGACTGTGAACTAGAGATGTGCGGCGGGCACTTTTCGTGTTTTGGTTCTGGTTCCATGCTCGTGTTTTGGATCTGGATTGGTTTTGCCAAAACCACCCTTTTGAGTTTTGGTTTTGGTTTTGGATCTGGATGATTTTTGAAAAAAACATAAAAACAGCTAAAATCACAGAATTTGTGGGTAATTTTGCTCCTACGGTATTATCAACCTCAATAACATTCATTTCCATTCATTTCCAGTCTATTCTGAACACCTCACACCTCATAATATTGGTTTTAGGCCAAAACGTTGCACCGAGGTGGGTGGATGGCTAAGCTAAGCGACACAAGTATGCGGCACAAACACCTGGCCCATCTAGGAGTGGCACTGCAGTGGCAGATAGGATGGCACTATTCAAAAACTAGGCCCCAAACAGCACATCATGCACAGAAGAAAAAGAGGTGCAATGAGGTAGCTGTATGACTAAGCTAAGCGACACAAATGTGCGGCACAAACGACATGGGACGTGCTGGAATTTGCCCAGATGTAATACACGCACAATATTGGTGGCACAGGAGAGCGTATCCCTAAACCACACACACACACACACGGCAAAGACTGTAAAATTAATTTGGATAATAATAACCCTTTTATTTGGAGCTATTATAATAATATACAGGACAGGCGAGCGTACCCCTACACCACACAGGGCAAACCCTGTAAAAATTATTTGGATAATAATATAAGTAATGTATATAACCCTTTTATTTGGAGTAAATAATATACAGCACAGGACACCACCACTGGACTTGTGGCAGCTAAAGACACCACCACTGGACTGGACTTATACGGCAGTACCCCTGGACTTGTATGGCACCCACCCTTATGTTGTATAAACAGGACATGCACACTTTAACAAACCAATCATTTCAGCGACAGGGTCTGCCACACGACTGTGACTGAAATGACTGGTTTGTTTGGGCCCCCATCAAAAAAGAAGCAATCAATCTCTCTTTGCACAAACTGGCCCTACAGAGGCAAGATGTCCACCTCCTCCTCATCCTCCGATTCCTCACCCCTTTCACCGTGTACATCCTCCTCACTGAGTATTAATTTGTCCCCACTGGAATCCACCATTACAGGTCCCCGTGTACTTTGTGGAGGAAATTGCTGCTAAAGGTCTTCCCGGAGGAATTTATAATTCATTTTGATGAACATAATCTTCTCCACATTTTGTGGAAGTAGCCTCCTACGCCAATTGCTGACAAGGTTACCGGCTGCACTAAACACTCTTTTGGAGTACACACTGGAGGGGGGGCAACTTAAGTAAAATTATGCCAGTTTGTGCAAGGGCATCCAAATTGCTTCTTTTTCCTGCCAGTATACATACAGACTGTCTGACATGCCTACTTGGATGCTGTCACTCATATAATCCTCCACCATTCTTTCAATGGTGACAGAATCATATGCAGTGACAGTAGACATGTCAGTAATCGTTGGCAGGTCCTTTAGTCCGCACCAGATGTCAGCACTCGCTCCTGACTGCCCTGCATCACTGCCAGCGGGTGAGTTAGGAAATCTTATCCTTTTCCTCGCAGCCCCAGTTGCGGGAGAAAATGAAGGAGGAGCTGTTGACGGGTCACGTTCCGCTTGAGTTGACAATTTACTAACCAGCAGGTCTTTGCACCTCTGCACACTTGTGTCTGCTTTAAAGAGAGATACAACATAGGCTTTAAACCTAGGATCGAGCACAGTGGCCAAAATGTAGTGCTCTGATTTCAACAGATTGAACACCCTTGAATCCTGGCAAAGCGAATGAAGGGCTCCATCTACAAGTCCCACTTACTTTGCGGAATCACACTGGCAGTGTCTGAACTGACTTCACATGTGGCAAGTTCGAAGGGTTGGAGAACCTTGCACAAGACGGAAATTATTCTCCACTATGCTTTAGTCAAGTGCATTCCCCCTCCTTTGCCTATATTGTAGGTGGAAGTATAGGCTTGAATGGCCTTATGCTGCTCCTCCATCCTCTGAAGCATATAGAGTGTTGAACTCCACCTCGTTACCACCTCTTACTTCAGATGATGGCAGGGCAGGTTCAGGAGTGTTTGCTGGCACTCCAGTCTTCGGCTCGCGGTGGCTGAATATCGAAAGTGGCACGCAATTTTTCGGGCCACCGACAGCATCTCCTGCATGCCCCTGTCATTTTTCAAAAATTCATTGTATGTGCAAAACATGGGACGTGCTGGAATTTGCCCAGATGTAATGCATGCACAATATTGGTGGCGTTGTCCGATATCACAAATCCCCAGGAGAGTCTAATTGGGATAAGCCATTGTACGATGAGGTCCCTCAGTTTCCGTAAGAGGTTGTCAGCTGTGTGCCTCTTACGGAAAGCGGTGAAACATAGCGTAGGAACCTGCCTAGGAACGAGTTTGCGTTTGCGAGATGCTGCTACTGGGGCCGCTGCTGTTGCTGCGGGAGGCAATACATCTACCCAGTGGGCTGTCACAGTCATCTAGTCCTTAGTCTGCCCTGTTCCACTTGTCCAAATGTCCGTGGTCAAGTGGACATTGGGTACAACTGCAATTTTTAGGACACTGAGGACACTTTTTCAGACGTCTCTGTACATTCTCGGTATCACCTGCCTAGTAAAGTGGAACCTACATGGGATTTGGTACCGGGGACACAGTACCTCAAGCAATTCTCTAAGTCCCATTGAACTAATGGCGAATACCGGACACACGTCTAACACCAACATAGCTGTCAAGGCCTCAGTAATCCGCTTTGCAACAGGATGACTGCTGTCATGTTTCATCTTCCTCACAAAGGACTGTTGGACAGTCAATTGCTTAGTTGAAGTAGTACAAGTGGTCTTCTGACTTCCCCTCTGGGATGACGATCGACTCCCAGCAGCAACAACAGCAGCGGCAGCAACAGCAGCAGTAGGCGTACCACTCAAGGATCCTCCGGAGGAATCCCGGTTAGGAGAGGACTCCTCAGTCTTGACAGTGACATGGCCTGCAGGACTACTGATGTTCCTGACTGAGGAGGAAGTTGGCGTTGAGGGAGTTGGTGATGTGGCTTGCAGGTGCTTGGGTACAAGAGGAAAAAGGGATTTAGGTGTCAGTGGACTGCTTACGCTCTTACCCAAAGTTTCACAACTTGACACTGACTTCTGATGAATGCGCAGCAGGTGACGTATAAGGGAGGATGTTCCTAGGTGGTTAACGTCCTTACCCCTACTTATTACAGATTGACAGAGGCAACACACGGCTTGACACGTGTTGTCCGGATTTGTGGAGAAATAATTCCACACTGAAGAGGTGGTTTGTTTGGTATTTTGCCCAGGCATCACAATGGGCTTATTCATCCCATGGACAACAGGTGTCTCCCTGGGTGCCTGATTTAAACAAACCACATCACCATCAGAATCCTCATCATCAACTTCCTCCTCAGCGCCAGCAACAGCCATATCCTCATCCTGGTGTACTTCAACAGTGACATCTTCAATTTGACTATCAGGAACTGGACTGTGGGTGCTCCTTCCAGCACTTACAGGGGGCATGCAAATGGTGGAAGGAGCCACATCTTCCCGTCCAGTGTTAGCAAGGTTAGGCATCGCAACCGCCGACACACTTGGACTCTCCTTGGGGATTTGTGATACCATCTTAGAATGCACAGTTCTTTGCTGTGCTTTTGCCAGCTTAACTCTTATCATTTTTCTAGTGGGAGGATGAGGGCTTCCATCGTCATGTGAAGCTGAACCACTAGTCATGAACATAGGCCAGGGCCTTAGCCGTTCCTTGCCACTGCATGTCGTAAATGGCATATTGGTAAGTTTACATTTCTCCTCAGATCATTTAAATTTAGTTTTTTGGGTCTTTTTACTGAACTTTGGCTTTTTGGATTTTACATGCCCTCTACTATCACATTGGGCATCGGCCTTGGCAGATGACAATGATGGCATTTCATTGTCTATGTCATGACTAGTGGCAGCAGCTTCAGCACTAGGAGGAAGTGGTTCTTGATCTTTCCTTATTTTATCCTCCAAATTTTTGTTCTCCATTATTTTTCTGGAGTTGTATAACAATGGGGATCATTCCGAGTTGTTCGCTCATTGCCGATTTTCGCAACGGAGCGATTAAGTAAAAAATGCGCATGCACATGGTTCGCAGTGCGCATGCGGTAAGTATTTTAGCACAAAACGTAGTAGATTTACTCACGTCCGAACGAAGAAATTTCATCGTTGAAGTGATCGGAGTGTGATTGACAGGAAGTGGGTGTTTCTGGGCGGAAACTGACCATTTTCTGGGAGTGTGCGGAAAAACGCAGGCGTGTCAGGGAAAAACGCGGGAGTGTCTGGAGAAACGGGGGAGTGGTTGGCCGAACGCTGAGCGTGTGTGTGACGTCAAACCAGGAACGAAATAGCCTGAGCTGATCGCAATCTGTGAGTAGGTCTGGAGCTACTCAGAAACTGTTAAGAAATTTCTATTCGCAATTCTGCTAATCTTTCGTTCGCTATTCTTCTAAGCTAAGATACACTCCCAGAGGGCGGCGGCCTAGCGTGTGCAATGCTGCTAAAATCTGCTAGCGAGCGAACAACTCGGAATGCCCCCCAATATGCGGTACAGGACAGCGTACCTCTACCCCACGCAGGGCAAACCCTGTGAAAATTCTTTGAATTAAATATTAATAACCCCTTTTTTTTGAGTAAATAATATACAGCACAGGACAGTGCCACTGTATTTATATGGCAGCACCACTGGACTGGACTTATATGGCAGAACCACTGTAATTATACTGCAGTATCACTGGACTTATACGTCAGTACCACTGGAATTATACGGCAGTATCACTGGAATTATATGGCAATATAACTGGATTTATACGGCAGTACCACTGGACTGGATTTATATGACAGTATCACTGGACTTATACGCCAGTACCACTGGAATTATATGGCAGCATCACTGGAATTATACGGCAGTATCACTGGAAATATACAGCAGTACCACTGGACTTATACGGCAGTACCACTGAACTGGATTTATACAGCAGTATCACTGGACTTATACACCAGTACCACTGGAATTATACAGCAGTATCACTGGAATTATAGGGCAGTATCACTGGAATTATACGGCAGTACCACTAGACTAGATATTTACGGCAGTATCACAGGACTTATACGCCAATATAATCATACGGCAGTATCACTGGACTTATAAGCCAGTACCACTAGAATAATACGGCAGTATCACTGGAATGATAGGGCAGTATCACTGGAATTATACGGCAGTACAACTGGACTTATACGTCAGTACCACTGGACTGGATTTATACGGCAGTACCACTGGAATTATACACCAGGACCACTGGAATTATACGGCAGTACCACTGGAATTGTGCAGCAGTATCACTGGAATTATACGGCAGTACCACTGGATTTATATGGCAGTACCACTGGACTGGATTTATATGGCGGTATCACTGGCCTTATACGCCAGTACCACTGGAATTATACGGCAGTATCACTGGATTTATACGTCAGTACCACTGGAATTATACGGCAGTATCACTGGAATTATATGGCAATATAACTGGATTTATACGGCAGTACCACTGGACTGGATTTATATGACAGTATCACTGGATTTATACGCCAGTACCACTGGAATTATATGGCAGTATCACTGGAAATATACGGCAGTACCACTGGACTTATACGGCAGTACCACTGAACTGGATTTATACAGCAGTATCACTGGACTTATACGCCAGTACCACTGGAATTATACAGCAGTATCACTGGAATTATAGGGCAGTATCATTGGAATTATACGGCAGTACCACTAGACTAGATTTTTACGGCAGTATCACAGGATTTATACGCCAATATAATTATACGGCAGTATCACTGGACTTATACGCCAGTACCACTGGAATTATACGGCAGTATCACTGGAATGATAGGGCAGTATCACTGGAATTATACAGCAGTACAACTGGACTTATACGTCAGTACCACTGGACTGGATTTATACGGCAGTACCACTGGAATTATACACCAGGACCACTGGAATTATACGGCAGTACCACTGGAATTATACAGCAGTATCACTGGAATTATACAGCAGTACCACTGGATTTATATGGCAGTACCACTGGACTGGATTTATATGGTGGTATCACTGGGCTTATACGCCAGTACCACTGGAATTATACGGCAGTATCACTGGATTTATACGGCAGTACCACTGGAATTATACAGCAGTATCACTGAAATTATACGGCAGTGCAACTGGATTTATGCGGCAGTACCACTGGATTTATACACCAGTACCACTGGAATTATAAGGCAGTATCACTGGAATTATACGGCAGTATCACTGGAATTATACGGCAATACCACTGGATTTATATGGCAGTACCACTGGGCTGGATTTATACGGCAGTGTCACTGTACTTATACGCCAGTACCACTGGAATTATACGACAGTATCACTGGAATTATACGGCAGTATCACTGGAATTAGACGGCAGTACCACTGGATTTATACAGCAGTACCACTGGACTGGATTTATACGGCAGTATCACTGGTATAATACGGCACTATCACTGGAATTATACGGCAGTACCACTGGACTTATATGGCAGTACCACTGGACTGGATTTTTACAGCGGTATCACTGGGCTAGATTTATACAGCAGTATCACTGGATTTATACGCCAGTACCACTGGAATTATACCACAGTATCACTGGAATTATATGGTAGTATCACTGGAATTAGACGGCAGTACCATTGGACTTATACGGAAGTACCACTGGACTGGATTTATATGGCAGTATCACTGGACTTATACGCCAGTACCACTGGACATATACGGCAGTATCACTGGATTTTTATGGCAGTACCACTGGACATATACAGCAGTATTACTGGAATTATATGGCAGTACCACTGGACATATTCGCAGTATCACTGGATTTATATGGCAGTACCACTGGACATATACGGCAGTATCACTGGACATATACATCAGTATCACTGGACATATATGGCAGTACCACTGGACATATATGGCAGTACCACTGGACATATACAGCAGCTCACAGGGACACCACCACTGTACTGATGCAGGACAACACAGCACCACTGCAATGGACTGGACTTATACAGCAGCACTGGACATATGGCAGCTGAGGACACCACCACTGTAACTGGACTGATGCAGCACAAGACACTACCACTGTACTGAAGCAGGACAACACAGCACCACTGCAATGGACTGGACTTATACAGCAGCACTGGACATATGGCAGCAGAGGACACCACCACTGTGACTGGACTCAGGGCCGGTTCTTGCCCTTGTGGCGCCCCGGGCAAAAATAGGGGCGTGGCATCATATGGGGGCGTGGTCAGTTACGCCCCCATTTGTGCCCCTGTAGCGCAGCTGGAAGAAAAATAAAAATAAAATAAAAGTATACTTACAATCTCCGCTCCTGATTCCAGACCTCCTCCTCCGCAGATGCCGCTCTTCTCCAGTCCTCGGATCTATGGGAGAGACGTCATTACGTCTTTTCCATAGCACAGCATAGACACTAGAGGTCAATTATGACCCCTAGTGTCTGTGCCACTATGCTGTGCGGTGCGCGATGACGTCATCGCGCACCGCACAGCACAGGTCCTCTCCATGAAGGGAAACTAGACGCGTAGTGTCTAGTTTCCTTCAAAGCGGGGGACCAGCGGTGGGCACAGCGGGGGGCACAGTGGCGGATCTTGCCAGGGTGCGGCGCCCTCCGGATGGCGCCGGCGCCCTCCGGAAGGCGGCGCCCCGGGCAAAAGTACTGCTTGCCCGTGGCAAGATCCGCCACTGACTGGACTGATGGAGCACAAGACACTACCACTGTAATGATGCAGGACACTGAGGACAGAGACACGTCCTCTCTCTACACTCTCCAATGCCGGAGTGAAAATGGTGGCGACGCGTGGCTCTTTATATGGAATCCAAACCCCGCGAGAATCCAGCAGCGAGATGATGACATTTTTGCCTCATTCTGGTTTCCGAGTCAGGTGGGAAGCCCGAGCCTGACTCGGATCCGGGCTCGGGTAGTGAAGTTGGAAGGGTTCGGTTCTCAGGGAACCAAACCCGCTCATCTCTACTGTGAACGTATTGCGCGTGCACGACCCGTGATTATCGATTCTTCCGCGATCGCATCTTGCCGGGATTCGATCAAAGGTTGATTGACAGGTGGCGAGCATTTGTGGGCGTACACATGGCATTTGTGAGGAGTGGTTGAGGAAACGCAGATGTGTCATTGACATTTTTCAGGTGGGGGAGAAGGCAGCTGCAATTCCTGTGACTTAAAACATGGCACCTGGTGCGACTGTATTCTCATTATTGTGAGTAGCCATGGGTCATCGCAACTGTTGATGGTACCCAATTTCTGCATATACAGCACAGTTATGCGACTGCATACACTATTTGCGATTGCATTGGTGGACGTCTTTTTCCTCTCTGGGTGGTTCTTCACATGCGATTTTAGCAGAAGCAGGGTTGAGAAAAATGCGATTTCTGTCTCAATAGTGATCCAAGCTGAGGTCCTATGAGGGTGATTCAGAGTTGATCGCAGCTGTGGTACATTTAGCACAGCTATGATCAGGCACATTGACATGTGGGGGAGACGCCCAGCACAGGGCTAGCCCACCCCGCATCTCAGTCCCTGCCCCATCGCAGAAGTACAAAAGCATTGCACAGCGGCTGCTTCTGTACTTCAGGAGTAGTTCCCGGATAGTGTTGTGTGATGCTTTTGTACTGCTGCGAAAGGGCAGGGACTGACATATAGGGCGGGTAGCCCTGTGCTGGGCGTCCCCCCGCATGTCAGTTCCTGCGCGCTGGCCTGGAGCTACTCTTCGCTGCCCGGGTCGCAGCGGCTTTGTGTGATGTCCCACAGCCGCCGCGGCCTGCCCCCGGCACGGTCTGGCCACACATGCGTTGACCGGACTGCACCCCTTAAACGGCGCTTGACTCCGCCGTCCCGTCTCCTCCCGCCCAGCGACCGCCTCTGCCTGTCAATCAGGCAGATGTTATGAACCACAAGTAGTGGTTCATTCCCGTTATTTTCTGTTCATGTATTTTGTATTATAGTTATGTTTACATGCCAGGATTTCCCCAGTACCTGTTTAGAAGACTCTTGTTGGCCGCCGGTGGTGAGTCTGTGTAATTGCAGCCTGTTTTCTATGGGTTAATTCTCACCTGCAGGTGTTTGTGCAATTACCTTGTGCCTGGCTTCCAGCCATCCTGATTGGGGCGTGTTCCCTTATTACCTAGCTAACTCTGCAGTTCTGAGCTGGTGATAGACGTTTGTAAAAGATACCTGTATGTTCCTGGTTGGTTTCATGTCCAATATTGTATCGGTGTCCAGGTCTTGTTTGATAGTGGAATCCTGCATACTAAGTTCTGTCAGAATCTGGAGTTTACTACTGTCCACCTGCATTTCTACCTTCAGCGGGAACCTGGCAGTTTCTGGTGAACTGCTTCCTGCCCTGGAGCGTTCCTGTCCTGGAATCCTGTAGTTTGCCTATCCTGATCCAGTAATCCTGTGTCTTGGTGTCCACCGGTCTGTAGTTGGAATTCCGCCGGTCCTCTGGTCCAGAGAGCCAGTGTCTACAGCTTTGGGGGTTCTTGTCCATCTGCCAGTATTCATACCGGTTTCATGTGTAGCAGCTCTGCCGCATCCCTTGGCCTAGGCCGCAGCGTCTTGTTATATTTGTTTTGCAGTTTCTTCAGAGGGTTCTGCGTTGGCTGTCCTCGCCAGTATACGACTGTCTCGTGTAGGCATGTGGACAGCATTGCCTTTGTTGTTGTTAGTCTTGGCGGCTGAGCCGCACATACTTTCATTTAGTTCTGTAGCGCCCCTAACTTTGTATTTCTGTCTTTAGTTAGAGGTTGTCCTTGTTCTCGCCCCGTCTCAGTTTACGCCTTGTCTCCAACTAAGACCGGGGGGCATCGGAGTTGGGCAGACATAATCCGCCCTTCAAACGCGGCTGCCGTAGGCCCAAGCAAATATAGTCTCGCAGGCGTAGACTGACCACGCGGGTGAGACGACGGAGTCAGGAGTTCTGTAGGTGTTGCTGCTGAACTCCGTTCCTAGCCGCAGCATTACGTTCCTGTACTTGGGGCTCATCCGCCCAGTTTCAGTAGTACCAAGTACAGTGAACGTAACAGCAGAGGCGATCGCTAGCTAAAGACACTGCGGTGCTGGTGCATGCGCAGTACAGGCCTGATCGCTGCTGTACGAACACGCACAGCAACGATCAGGTCTTAATTAGCCCCTATGTGCGATGTTTAATCACATTGTAGAACACAATCCGCCAATGGCATAAAATTAAGGCATATTATGAGCTCCAGTTTAGGTTCATTAGGTCTGTCATAGGGACATATATCATGGCTGCACAAGCTCTGGAGCTCTGCTTGAAAGACAGAAACCAGGTTAGATGAATAACTCAAACCTCTAGGTGGGTTATCCATTAGCTAACCTAGGCTGCTGCCCAGGGCCCTGTAACTTATTTTTAAGTGTTCTTTTTTGATAACCTCAGAAGGGGTGTAGTACTGGTGACCAGCGGTCAGGATACCGCCGGTCAGCTTACCGACACCGGGATCCCGGCAGCATACCGACGCCGGGATCCCGGCGGGGAGGGGCGAGTGCAGCAAACCCCTTGCGGGCTCGCTGCGCTCGCCACGCTGCGGGCTCGGTGGCGACCTGCGGTCGCCACGGGTTCTATTCCCACTCTATTGGTGTTGTGAACACCCACGAGTGGAAATAGTCCCTGTTGGTCGGCATGCCGACCATCGGGCTAGTGAGCCGTCGGGCTCGTGGAGGAGGTCATGTGACTGTCGGTCAGCTGACCGGCGGTCACATGAATACCACCCCTCGGAAGGGGCCCAACCCAGTAGTTTGCTCAGGGGCCACATGGGTTTTTACTGAGTCTTTGCAGTAATGGAACAAAGTGTTCCTCCACAGTAAGGATACCTGTCAGGGGGTGGCAGGGAGTTGTGCATATACCCCTCCAAAGTGAAATATCATTTATAACAACTGAGCCAATTCATTTGGTTTCTCCATTTTCATGAGCATAAGAGTAACGGTTCCCAGTGCTATGCCAATTTCATAGCTCTTAATGAAAAGCAGTTTTCATGTTTCACAAAAAATGCTTATCGTTACAGAACATTGCTGTGCATTACACTTGCATAAGACGCTGTTGTGTGTTTCCAATTGCCAGTATTTCACAATATGATGTCTGAAGAACATAATTCTAACAATGTCAGCCAGTGTTTTTGGGAGAATGGAAAATACAGAACGTAAATTCTACATATGTGAGATAAAATCATGTTGGGATTAAACACAAAATGGAATAGAGCTGCGTTTGATGGTTATTGAGTTCGATGGCAAAAATGGAGATATATCATTTTAATATTATTCATGTGGGTGACATATGTGAAAAAAATTAACTTTTATAACCCCCACCCCCTCCAATGTTAGAACCGAAGCAGATCTAACACAGAAATGGGATACAGCACGTTGGTCCAAGGATGCTGGTAACCTTGGTAACAGAGAGATGTTTGTAATTGTGTAAATTGTGACACTGAATATATAGTACATACCCAGACATAACTATACAGATAGAAATAGCAAATGCTATTATGCATTGAAACGAAATGTCGACCTCCTGTACATGTCGGCATCAAAATGCAGACGTGGGACAAAATTTACTAAAAAATCGAGTTTGTCCGATTTGTGTTTTTTTTTCTAAGTCCCAACACGGTAATTCACTAAGCACAAATCTCGGCAGTGTTTGGACTATTCGTAATGGTTTGAATGACAAAGTTCAGAAATACGAATGAATAGACCATCGGTCAAACGCGGCTGTTATTTCCTACAACACGGGTATTCACTATTCATTCGTATTTGGGTGTTAGTCTCTGAGTGCTCAAGTGCGGGTGTATTTTTTTGCGATTCGTTAAAAAAAGCAGCAAAAAAATAGACCTGCTTTTTCCAGGCGAGTTTGGATAATCATGCACGGATCAGTGAGATCTGTGCATGGTTATCTATGGGAAAGGGTCTGTTTACTGTAAAAACTTGGGGAAAAAATTGCGTGGGGTCCCCCCTCCTAAGCCAAACCAGCCTCGGGCTCTTTGAGCCGGTCCTGGTTGCAAAAATATGGGGGGAAAATTGACAGGGGTTCCCCCATATTTGAACAACCAGCACCGGGCTCTGCGCCTGGTCCTGTTGCCAAAAATACGGGGGACAAAAAGCGCAGGGGTCCCCCGTATTTTTAACACCAGCACCGGGCTCCACTAGTCAGAGAGATAATGCCACAGCCGGGGGACACTTTTATATAGGTCCCTGCGGCCCTGGCATTAAATCACTAACTAGTCACCCCTGGCCGGGGTACCCTAGAGGAGTGGGGACCCCTTAAATCAAGGGGTCCCCCCCCCTCCAGCCACCCAAGGGCCAGGGGTGAAGCCCGAGGCTGTCCCCCCCATCCAAGGGCTGCGGATGGGGGGCTGATAGCCATGTGTAAAAAAAAGAATATTGATTTTTGTATCAGTACTACAAGTCCCAGCAAGCCTCCCCCGCAAGCTGGTACTTGGAGAACCACAAGTACCAGCATGCAGGGGGAAAACGGGCCTGCTGGTACCTGTAGTACTACTACAAAAAAATACCCAAATAAAAACAGAACTCACACACCTTGAAAGTAAAACTTTATTACATACATGCACACCTACATTCACACATACTTACCTATGTTCACACGAGGGTCGGTCCACTTCTCCAAGTAGAATCCATGGGGTACCTGTGAATAAAATTATACTCACAAAAATCCAGTGTAGATCGGTCCTCTTCTGAGCTTGTAATCCACGTACTTGGCAAAAAAACAAACCGAAAAACCCGAACCACGCACTGAGAGGGGTCCCATGTTTACACATGGGACCCCTTTCCCCGACTGCCGAGACCCCCCGTGACTCCTGTCACAGAGGGTCCCTTCAGCCAATCAGGGAGCGCCACGTCGTGGCACTCTCCTGATTGCCTGTGCGCTCCTGAGCTGTCAGTCAGGCTGCGCACGGCAGAGATACGATGTAGCGTATAGGCGCTCCATTGTATCCAATGGGGGGAACTTTGCGGTCAGCGGTTGACCGCGAGTAACCTCACCACTGACCGCAAAGTTCCCACCATTGGATACAATGTAGCGCCTATGCGCTACATTGTATCTCTGCCGTGTGCTTGTGGTTCTCCAACGGTGCTGGTTGTTCAAATATGGGGGGAACCCCTGTCAATTTTCCCCCCATATTTTTGCAACCAGGACCGGCTCAAAGAGCCGAGGCTGGTTTGGCTTAGGAGGGGGGACCCCACGCAATTTTTTTAAAAATTTTTAACACTTTCATGTTTTTTTTTTAAGGTTCACAATGAAGTCCTGCACGGATCTCACAGATCCGGCCGGGATTCCTTGTGTTTTGTTAGGCAGTGTTTTACTCATCACTCTCGTAAAAAACTGCCTGACATTACGAATCACATCGACATCGGAAAAAACGAATGTTGCAAACTCGGCAGATTAGTAAATGACCGTATCAGGATTCAAAAAGTTGCAGTAAATGCACCCGATACCATTCGAGTTCAAACACCCTTAAAAACAGCAAAAACACAAATATTAGTAAATATACCCCGTGGTCTGAATGTGGACACTCAAAGTGGCGTATGTATGGAATGTCGAAATTAAACACATCGGCGATCACCATTCAAATGTCGACATCTGATTTTAGGGTTGATTAGATTAAGGTTAGGCTGCAATTAGGGTTAGATTACAGTCAGACTGGGTGGTCTTCAGGTTGCCGACTGTCGGCATCCCGGCGCACTGTATACCTGTGCTGGAATACCGACAAACGGCATACCGACAGTTTTTCTCCCTCGTGGGGGTCCACGATCCCCCCCCCCTGGAGGGAGAATAAATAGTGTGGCGCGCATAGCACTCATAGGCTCATTTGCGCTCACCACGCTGTCAGTATGCCAGCAGTCGGGCTTCCGGCACCGTTATGCTGGTCGCCGGGAGTCCGGGCCGCCGGCATACCATACCACACCCGTCAGTCTATGGTTAGGGTTGTTTTAGGGTTAGGTTGAGGTGACATTTGAAAGAGAAATTCCATTGTTGACATGCTGACTGTTGACATTCATAGTGTTGACATTCTGGCAACGCTGACAAAATATAACACACCTGCATAAAATATAACATTATGATTATGACTCGCTCATTTAACAGCACTTGATAAGGTCATTAGATGGTTAAACAATATGGACATCCTGGCATGACCTCTACATCTGCATTAATCACCCCCCTATTTAACCACGTTGTCCCTGGATATTTCCATAAACTGGGCAAACACTGCACCTCCCCTGCCCTTCCCTCTGGCACCAAGTCTCAATATCACCACCTCCCCTCTCCAGTGCAAATGCTGTCAGTGCAGGTAAGACCCTTATGGTAATTGGTGGACGGTGTCAGAGAGAGGCTCTTTAACCACTTAACTGACAATTTATTTTGCCAAAAAACGTTCTGAAATTGTCATTTTTTTTAATGAGTGAATTATGTGAAGAACATGAATTTAATCGTAGTCCGTAGAGGATGCTGGGGTCCACATTAGTACCATGGGGTATAGACGGGTCCACCAGGAGCCATTGGCACTTTAAGAGTTTGAGAGTGTGGACTGGCTCCTCCCTCTATTCCCCTCCTACCAGACTCAGTCTAGAAACTGTGCCCGAGGAGACGGACATCTTCGAGAGAAGGATTTAACACAGATAGTGGCAAGATTCATATCCAGCTCACATATACAAGGCACAGTAAGCTAACTAGCTTGAAAAACTCAGCAACTGCTGAAACATTACTTACCAAGTAACAATGCAGTACATAACTAAACAAAGTTGTACTGAACCAGATAACGGTTGCAGGAAAACGAAGCGCTGGGCGGGCGCTCAGCATCCTCTACGGACTACGAGAAAAGGATTTACCGGTAGGTAACCAAAATCCTATTTTCTCTTACATCCTAGAGGATGCTGGGGTCCATATTAGTACCATGGGGATGTACCAAAGCTCCCAGAATGGGAGGGAGTGCGCTGAGGCTCCTGTAGAACTGATTGACTGAACTTCAGATCATCAGAGGCCAAAGTATCGAACTTGTAGAACTTAGCAAACGTGTTCGACCCAGACCAAGTTGCCGCTCGGCAAAGTTGTAACGCCGAGACACCCCGGGCAGCCACCCAGGAAGACCCCACCTTACGAGTAGAGTGGGCCTTAACAGATTTTGGACACGGCAATCCTGACGTAGAATAAGCATGCTGGATAGTGAACCTAATCCAGCGAGATATAGTCTGCTTTGAAGCAGGACACCCAATTTTCTTGGGATCATACAGGACAAATAAAGAGTCCGATTTCCTGTGACGAGCAGTCCTCTTCACATAGATTCTCAAAGCCCTCACAACATCCAAGGACTTTGACGAAATTGAGGAGTCAGTAGCCACTGTCACCACAATAGATTGATTGATATGAAATGCTGACCCAACCTTTGGAAGAAACTGCTGACGTGTCCGGAGCTTAGCTCTATCTTCGTGGAATATCAAGTAAGGGCTTTTACAGGACAAAGCCCCCAATTCCGACACACATCTGGCAGAAGCTAAGGCCAACAACGTGACAGCCTTCCATGTAAGAAATTTGACCTCAACCTCCTGTAGAGGCTCAAACCAGTCCGACTGGAGAAACTGCAATACTACGTTAAGGTCCCAAGGCGCCGTAGGCGGTACAAAGGGAGGTTGGATGTGCAGAACTCCCTTCAAAAAGGTCTGAACCTCAGGGAGGGCAGGCAATTGTTTCTGGAAGAAAATGGGCAGGGCCGAAATCTGGACCTTCACAGATCCCAACCTCAGACCCATATCCACACCTGCTTGCAGGAAGAGGAGAAAACGTCCCAGTTGAAACTCCACCGCAGGAAACTTCTTGGACTCACACCAAGAGACATATTTCTTCCAAATACGATAGTAATGTTTAGACGTTACCCCTTTCCTAGCCTGTATCCTGTATCAGGGTAGGAATGACCTTCTTCGGAATGCCCTTCCGAGCTAGTATCAGGCGTTCAACCTCCATGCCGTCAAACGTAGCCGCGGTAAGTCTTGATAGGCGAATGGCCCCTGCTGCAGTAGGTCCTCCCGAAAAGGAAGAGGCCTTGGCTCTTCCTGCAAGAAATTCATAAAGTCTGCGTACCAAGCCCGTCTTGGCCAGTTTGGAGCAATGAGGATCGCCTGAACTCTTGTTCTCCTTACGAGCTTTAGAACTCTTGCAGTGAGTGGGAGTGGTGGAAACACATACACCGACTGGAACACCCATGGAGACACCAGGGCATGCACTGCCACTGCTTGTGGGTCCCTCGACCTGGAACAATAGCGTTGAAGCTTCTTGTTGAGACAAGAGGCCATCATGTCTATTTGGGGTAACCCCCAAAGGTCTGTTATTTCCTTGAACACCTCCGGATGGATACCCCACTCCCCCGGATGGACATCATGTCTGCTGAGGAAGTCTGCTTCCCAGTTGTTCACTCCCGGAGTGAAGAGTGCAGAGAGCACCAATGCATGTTTTTCTACCCAGAGGATGATTCTTTTCACCTCTGACATTGCAGCTCTGCTTTTCGTTCCGCCCTGTCGGTTTATGTAAGCCACCATCGTTACATTGTCTGACTGTACTTGAATGGCCCGATTTCTTAGACGATGGGCCGCCTGAAGAAGACCGTTGTAGACGGCTCTTAGTTCCAGGATGTTGATCGGCAGGCCGGCTTCCAGACTTGACCACCTTCATTGGAATGTTTCCCCTTGAGTGACTGCGCCCCAGCCCCGGAGGCTCGCATCCGTGGTTAGAAGGACCCAGTCCTGAATCCTGAACCTCCGGCCCTCGAGAAAGTGAGGCAATTGGAGCCACCAGAGGAGTGAAATCCTGGCCTTTGACGAATTCTCTGGTGCATGTGTAGATGAGATCCTAACCACTTGTCCAGGAGATCCAGTTGGAAGGCCCGAGCATGGAACCTCCCGTACTGGAGTGCCTCGAGGCCACCATCTTCCCCAAAAGGCAAATGCATTGATGAACCGACACCCGGGCAGGCTTCAGGACATCCCGGACCATTGATTGTATCACCAACGCCTTTTCCTGTAGAAGAAACACCCTCTGCACTTCCGTGTCGAGGATCATCCCCAGAAAAGACAACCTCCGGGTTGGTTCCAAATGAGATTTTGTAAGGTCCAGAATCCAACCGTGGACTCTGAGTAGGTGGATTGTGGGTACAATGGACTGCAACAGCTCCTCCTTGGACAATGACTTTATCAGTAGATCGTCCAGATACGGAATGATGTTTACCCCGTTTTCTGAGTAGAACCATCATCTCTGCCATCTCCTTGGTGAACACCCTTGGTGCTGTACAGAGGCCGAATGGCAGGGCCTGGAACTGGAAATGACAGTCCAGTAGTGCAAAATGGAGATAAGCTTGATGCGGTAGCCAAATCGGAATGTGGAGGTACGCATCCTTGATATCCAGAGATACTAGGAATTCCCCCTCTTCCAGACCTGATATCACCGCCCTGAGAGACTCCATCTTGAACTTGAACTCCTTCAGAAAAGGGTTCAGGTATTTTAGGTTCAGATGGGCCTGACCGAATCATCCGGTTTCGGTACCACGAAAAGGTTTGAATAGTTACCCGTGGCTTGCAAATGAGGAGGTACTGGCACAATGACCTGTGCCTCCACCAACTTCTGAACCGCTGCTTGTAGGACAGTCCTGTCCTCCAGCAGAACTGGCAAGCCTGATTTGAAAAATCGGTCAGGAGGGAGATTTTGAAATTCCAACCTGTATCCCTGGGACACAATATCTGTCACCCAGGTATCCAGGCAGGACGATACCCAGACGTGACTGAACTGTCTGAGCCTCGCTCCCACTGGCCCCACCTCCAGGCCACGCGGTCCACTGTCATGTGGAGGACTTTGGCATACTGGAAACAGGCTTAGTTTCCTGGGTACCTACCTGCAGGAGGTTTCTTGGATTTAGCTCGACCTCCCCTAAAGAAGGTATTGGAGGGTTTGGCCTTTCTAGGCTTGATAGACCAAAAGGACTGTGATGCTGATGAAGAGAAGGATTTCTTCAGAGCAGGTGCAGCTGAGGGAAGGAACGGAGACTTACCCACTGTAGCCGTGGATATCCATGCATAGAAAGCTTCCCCAAAGAGAGCCTGACCTGTGTAGGGTAGGGACTCCACAATTTTCCTGGATTCCGCGTTGGCCGACCACTGGCGCAGCCACAGTCCCCGACGAGCTGAAACAGACATGGAAGAGATCCCCGCAGCCATGGAACCCAGGTCTTTCATGGATTCTACCATAAAACCTGCTGAATCGTGAATGTTACGCAAAAACAATTCAACATCACCCTTATCCATTGTGTCCAAATCCTCAAGTAAGGTGCCTGACCATTTTACTATAGCTTTTGCAATCCATGCACTAGCAATAGTGGGACGAAATATGGCCCCCAAAGCGGTGTACATTGATTTAAGTGTGTTATCAAATTTTCGATCAGCCGACTCCTTTAAGGCGGTAGATCCCGGAACAGGTAAAACCATCTCTTTGGAGAGTCTGGACACAGATGTGTCAACAATAGGCGGACTTTCCCATTTTTTTCTATCCTCCTCAGGGAAAGGAAACGCCACCTGGACCCTTTTAGGGATCTGGAATTTTTTCTCAGGGTTTTCCCATGCTTTCTCAAATATAGCATTTATTTCTTTTGACGCAGGAAAGGTTAGCGAGGCTTTCTTATTTTCAGTGAAAAAAGCCTTCTCAACCTGCTCAGGTGTTGTATCATTAACATTCAATACATCCCTGATAGCCTCTATCATCAATTGCACCCCCCTTTGCAAGAGAGGCAGACTCCCGCAACAAATCCCTAGTACCGTCTGTGGTATCAAAATCGGTGCCCGTGTCATTTTGCATGACATGAACAAGCGCACGTTTGTGGGGGTATATAGCGGAGCGTCCTGAGGTACCAGAATCGGGCCATACTGCCATAGAGTTCTGTAATACCTGGGTTGCGGATTCATTACTTGCAACCCTATTTGAAATCTGAGAAAGCCAAGATTTGATAGAGGAAAACCACTCAGGTTCCCTTGCTGGAATCTGTGCTAAACCAGTGCTATCCTGATTACATGGAATGGGATCGTCTTGGGAGGACATATCCGCCGAAGAATATGACACAGTGTCCCTGGGCATAGCTAAAGAAGACCGCAAAACACTCCACACATACACAGGCGAGGGCAGACAGAGTTTCACCCCCAAGAATGGCAAGAGAGATACAGAGATTGGAGATAACCCACACACAGCATTTTTAACCAAAGGGAGACCCCTTGTCAGCGCTGACTGTGCACCTTAATAGGATACACAGTCGTAATGTAGCCCCCCCCCCCCCCCCTATAACCCCCTGGTACCGTGAGAGATAGCTGGAGTTGATGTGGAGAGACCTTCTTTTTCCTGATCAGCGCTGTGCAGGCAGGAAAATGGCGCTGAACGCTGCTGGGTCCGCTCTGAGAACCTCCGCCCCCAAAATGGCGCTGTCTTCCCGCTCTTCATCTGATTATACTGGCCGGAGGATTGATGCTGGCTGAGATCCTGGGACCCCGACAGGCTTTGTGACCAGTGTAGGGTGTCAGCGCTGGCCCAGGGTGCACCTCAACGCGCCGCACTATGTACCGCTGAGCCATCCCGGTGCGCAGTTAATACTGCGCTCCTACCCTGCTGCCACCATCTTCACACCGCCCCCCCGCTTGCAAGGGGGGGTCGGTGTCTTACTCGCCAAAATCTTCAGCTCTGTAAGGGGGTGGCGGCATGCTGCTGGGGTGAGCGATCCCCTGTAGCGGGGAGCAATCCTCAGGAGCTCAGTGTCCTGTCAGCGGAGTAAGTGGCTCAGACCCCGCAGGGCGGACACTGCTCCCCCTCTTAGTCCCACGCTGCAGGGAGGCTGTTGCCAGCAGCCTCCCTGTAAAATAAAAAACTCTAACTTTTTACTAGAAAAGCTCTGTAGAGCTCCCCTAGCTGTGACCGGCTCCTCCGGGCACATTTTCTAAACTGAGTCTGGTAGGAGGGGCATATAGAGGGAGGAGCCAGCCCACACTCTCAAACTCTTAAAGTGCCAATGGCTCCAGGTGGACACGTCTATACCCCATGGTACTAATGTGGACCCCAGCATCCTCTAGGACGTAAGAGAAATAACACCGTTCTGATGAGTCATCTAAAGCTTAATATTTATTCTGTTTATACATTAAAATAAAGACTTCTCATCAGACATGGCTAAAAAATCTTGATTTAACTAGTAATTTATAGGTTCTAGATAAAGAATGGTGAAAATAATTTTCAAGATGTTATATATCCAAAGAGAGCTCTATATTGTCAACCTGTGATCAAGGTGGGAATGAGTAAAGTATTCATCCAAATATTGCCCACAGTACCCACATCTGTTTGTACAGCTCTGCTACACATGCGATCGCACACTTGCACAGATAAAATACACTCTCCCTGTAGGCGGCGACTATCTGATCGCAGCAGTGCAAAAATCGCCTGCTAACAATCAGGTCTTTATTAGGCCCTTAAGTCGACAGTCATTAGGTTGACCACTATTGGTCGACAGTGACTAGGTCGACACCTGAAATAGGTTGACACAGTCATTAGGTCGACATGAACAAGGTCGACATGGAAAAAGGTTGACATGAGGTGTTTTTTTTTTTTTAATTGATCTCATCTTCTTCGTAAAGTGACGGGGAACCCCAATTAGTGCACCGTGTCCCCTCTCATGGCTCGCTCTGCTCGCCATGCTTCGGGCAAGGTGCATCGCTCCAATACCGCTGCGCTCCGCACAGGTTACTTTACTATTCCCAATCATAGTCCACGTGGATTGGAAACCATGAAAAAGTTCAAAAATTTTTTAAAAAAATTTAAAAATTCATGTCAACCTTTTTCCATGTCGACCTAGCGACAATGTTGACCTATAGACCATGTCGAACTAATGACTGTCGACCAAAGTATGGTTGACCTAAAGACCGGATAATAGCAGCCGGGGCTCACTTAAGGCCCATACACACTAGCCGAGCTCACTTTTGGCGTTTTTGAGCTACTTTGGCCAGTGTTTATGGGTGTGCGATGAGCAGTGAGCGCTGATGCTCGCTCCCGCATCATCGCTGGCTGCCGCCGTCCGTCGGGCTCTTTGAACAGCCGAGTGAAGCACTTTCTACAGTCTCCTACTGTGGAAAGTGCTTCACCCCCCGTGAACATCGCTGGTCACAGGGAAAATCACTCACTGCGTATCTGTCTGTCTATCTATATATATATATATATTTATATGTAAAAAAATAAATAAATATATATTTAAAAAATAAATAAATCCTGTGCACATATGGATCAACACTATATTAATGCCCCTTGCACCATATTAATGCCCCCATATTAACACACTTACCCATACATACATATATACACACACATACATACCCATACACACACACACACACACACACACACACACACACACACACACACACATACTTTCTCTCCTTGTCATAGCAGCCAGCCTGGTCCCACGTAGCCATGCCCCCTTATTTCCGGTAGCCCCACCCCCTTTTCATGCCCGAGTTCTGACATTGTCACAGGAGGGGGGAAAGGATGCTGCAAGCTTCAATTAAAAATGACCCTCCCAAAATGGCCGCCGCCTCAAAGGAGACAGTTATTAAAGATACTAGAGGAGCCTCCTAGTGGGTGCTGATTGGCTGGCGGCCATTGAAATGACTGAACTCATGTGGGTTCTGTCACTTTCAGGAGCCACGTGGTATGTACAGCACATACTGTATAGCGCGGCTATGTCTGGATGGTTTGGGAATGCGTTTTTTACATCCTGGGAATCTTACTAATTAGAGGACTGACTGTCATCTAGGATGCTACTGGAGAAGGGGACCGACCGGCGCCAGGCACAAGGTAAGTATGTACAGTGTGTGAGAGTGCGTGTGTGTAATAAAGTGTTACAACAGTCGGTGTGTGTGTCTTGAGGTTATTTTAATATTTATTTTACAGTGGGACTATAGGTGCCATTGGGCCCTTATTGCCCCGCAAGCTGTCATGTGTGGTTCTCAAAGTCTCAGCCTGCAGGGAGTCTTGCTGGGACCTGTGAAGGACAATAGTACTTGAAATATATTTGTAACTGATTGCTGATAACTCCGCATCCATTGCCCAGGGCATAAACAGGAGTGGGGGATCCCTTTATTAGGGGGGGGGGGGGAACTTTCCAAGGAATCCCCAGCCTGGGCTGACTAGTTGGTGGGGTAATACATTGGCCAGGGTGACCCCGTCAAATGTGTCCCCTGGCTGTGTCATTACTCCCCTGTTAGTGGATCTCTATTGCTGCTTCTAAAAATACGGGAATCCTCTACACAATATTCCCCCCACATATATTCAGAACCAGGGACGGCTCTAAGAGTTCAGGGCTAATGATCATGTATACTTTGTACAAGACTGTGTAATATAGTTGAGCTTTCTCTCTTTCATTTTACAGTTGTTATTATAATAATAATAATAATTATTATTATCCTTTATTTATATGGCGCCAAAAGGGTTCTGTAGCGCCCAATTACAGAGTACATAAACAAATAATCAAAACATGAAAACAGTGACTTACAGTTGAAGACAATATAGAACAAGTACAGAATAAATAAACATAGCTGCGTCGGCAGACGACACTGACATATATATCAGGTGGCAGAAGACTGCAGGATTTGGTGCAGATGAAGATTATTAAAGTAAGAGAAGGATAAGCACATGACGGAAGAGGGCCCTGCTCGTGAGAGCTTACATTCTAAAGGAAAGGGTCAGACAGACAGGGGTGACACAGATGGGGTAGATAGAGAGCGTGGAACAGAGGGTTAGGATGAGATTTGGCTGGGTTTGGTAAAGAATTGGGTCTTGAGAGTCCATTTGAAGTTTTGTAGAGGTAGAGAGTCTGAGGGGGAGAGGTAGAGAATTATTGTTACGGATGTTGAAATTGCCTAGGATAATGGAGGGAATGTCAGAAGAGTGGAAGTGAGAAAGCCAGGAAGCAAAGTTGTCGAGGAATTTGGAGGCAATGCCAGGGGGGGGCGGTAAATGACAGCTACTCTAAGATGAACAGGTTGGAAGAGGCATATTGTATAGCATGAACATCAAATGTAGAGAATGTAAGGGACTGTACTGGGGGTAGGAGTTGGTAGGAGTAACTAGAGGGTAAAAGGACCCCAACACCACCACCACGGTGACCCCCTGGTCGGGGGTAGTGGTGGTGGGGGGGGGGGGGTGAATCTGAGGATCCCAGTGGAGAGAGCAGCAGGAAAAGTAGTGTCAGAGGGAATAATCCAGGTTTCAGTAATGGCTAGTACTTGCAGGGACTTGGAGATGAAAAAGTCATGAGTGGGGACCAGTCTGTACAAACAGATCTAGCATTCCAGAGGGCACAGGATAGGGTGTATGAGTGTGTGGGAGAGATGTGAATGAGATGATTAGGGTTCCTGTAGCGTCGAGGTGAGATTAATTTTGAGGGTAGGGATGATGACAGAGTAGTGATGGTACGGGTGCCTTAGCTAGGAGGGGAAACTGCAGGAGGTGGGCAGAGAAGGAGTTCAGTGTGATGTCGATGGTGGTGTGGGGAGATGAGAGGGAGAGGAGGGAGGGAGCAGGGCTGAGTGGTGGGGTAGTAGGACCATGGGGCAAAGGTGAATGAAAGTGGGGTAACAGGAAAGGTGGGGAAAGGAAACAGAGGGGTGGAGAGGAGACAGAGGAGGGGAGAAAGGAGGAGGTGTAGACTAGGGGGGAAGGATAGAGGTGTGAACAGGGGGCAAGAAACATGATTAGGTATACACTGAGTGATGGAGTAGAAGAAAAACTTGACATAGTGTGAAGTAGGTAAATAGGTGAAGGAAACTAGAAGTAGGAGTTGAGGCTATAAGGGAATCAGCGCAGAAGAATTGCCATTTGCTCCGCCTCAGACATGCCGACACACGTGTACCCAGCATGTGAGAGAGATACAGAGTTTGTCAGCTCATAACACAGCGCTTAATTAACAGTTCTGACATTAAAGAATGCCCCCAAACCTTTATATTACACATATATTTCACCATTTGACTGTGCCCCCCCCCCCCCCCCCCCCCCGTTTTGCACCCTGATACATTCAGCAGTGTACGGAAGGACCAGTGTACAGCAAAAGAAAATGGTGCTGGCTGTGTGAGCTGTGAGGGCTAAGCCCCGCCCCCGCAATGGCGCACTTCAGTCCCGCCATTTTAGTCAAAATTGTTATACTGGCGGGGGTTAGGACAGTGCCCCAGCACCTATGTCCCCTGTTGCCAGTGTTATAATTGAGGTGTATATGCTGCCCAGGGCACCCCCCCCCCCCCCCCCCCCGCACCATTCACCCTGGAGTGCCTCTGTGTGTGGGAGCATGGCACGCAGCGTCAGAAGCCGTCACTGAAGTCTTCTTTTCTTCTTCTACTCACCTGTCTTCTGACTTCTGGCTCTGCAAGGGGGGTGACGGCGGGCTCTGGGAGTGAACTCCTAGGCGTACCTAGTGTTCCAAACCCTCAGGAGCTAATGGTGTCCTTTAGCCAAGAAGCAGAGCCTTTAAACTCCCTAGAAGTAGGTCTGACTTTTCCGAGAAACTCAGTAGAGCTCCTCAGTTGTGCATCCAGTCTGCCGACGTACAGATTCTAAACTGGAGTCTGGAGGAGGGGCATAGAAGGAGGAGCCAGGTCACACCATTTGAAAGTCTTAAAGTGCCCATGTCTCCTGCGGATCCCGTCTATACCCCATGGATCTTGAAGTGACCCCAGCATCCTCTAGGACGTATGAGAAAAGCAGTGCAAGCTCAATGGGTGTAAATTTAATTTGAAGTGAATCAAAAGTGGAGATAAAATGGGTGCAGAAATTGATTTGGACTGTAAGAAATGAAAACATTGTGAGTGAGGGTAAAAAGTAGAGATGTGCACCGGAAATTTTTCGGGTTTTGTGTTTTGGTTTTGGATTCGGTTCCGCGGCCGTATTATGGATTCGGACGCGTTTTGGCAAAACCTCCCTGAAAATTTTTTGTCGGATACAGGTGATTTTTTTCAAAATACCCTCAAAAACAGCTTAAATCATAGAATTTGGGGGTAATTTTGATCCTATTGTATTATTAACCTCAATAACCACAATTTCCACTCATTTCCAGTCTATTCTGAACACCTCACACCTCACAATACTATTTTTAGTCCTAAAATTTGCACCGAGGTCGCTGGATGACTAAGCAAAGCGACCCATGAGGGCGGCACAAACACCTGGCCCATCTAGGAGTGGCACTGCAGTGTCAGACAGGATGGCACTTCAAAAAATTGGCCCCAAACAGCACATGATGCAAAGAAAAGAGAAACAGTGGTGCACTGTGGTCGCTGGACGGCTAAGCTAAGCGACACAAACACCTCAATATCACAGGAATTATTCGTTCTAATCAATGGTATTATTGGTCCAAATCACTGGAAGAAAATGACAAAATCACTGGAATTATTTGTTCTAATCAATGGTATTATTGGTCCAAATCACTGGAAGAAAATGACAAAATCACTGGAATTATTTGTTCTAATCAATGGTATTATTGGTCCAAATTACTGGAAGAAAATGACAAAATCACTGGAATTATTCGTTCTAATCAATGGTATTATTGGTCTAAATCACTGGAAGAAAATGACAAAATCACTGGAATTATTCGTTCTAATCAATGGTATTATTGGTCCAAATCACTGGAAGAAAATGACAAAATCACTGGAATTATTCGTAAATATTTGTAGAAAGTCGCTGCTTTCTGATTACAGAAATGCTCAGATATTCCTGCGAATCCACAATCCCTTCCCAGAGGAAAAAGAAATTGAGAAACCGTTGTTTGAGAACGTTTGTTCTCTTTCCCTTACAAAGGAACAAACCACTTTTCCAGACTGACGTTTTTGGGATTATGGAGACATAATGTTTTTGAATATAAATCCTAAAGCAGGTGGTGTATTAGAGCAAAAGAGTGCAAGAGACCAGCCATGCAGTTTCTGAAATATTATGACAAAATGTTACTGTATTTAATAAGCACTCATTCCTAACTCTGCTAAGTACTGTTTGGTATACTGTATCTGGCTTCCATGAGGTAGTTGTCCATTATTTCAGCTTCCATTGACCTTTTTGAAAGCGGTAGAAGTTATCGATTCTTTCTCTTGAGAGCTTACAATCTAAAGGGGAGGGGTAGACAGACATGGGTGACACAGATGGGGTACATAGAGAACGTGGAACATAGGGTTAGGATGAGATTTGGCTCGGTTTGGTGAAGAAGTGGACCCCCAGAAGGCACAAGTCAATACTTAACATTGCAACATTTTACTAGGTTATGCAGGAGAAAATTAAAAATAGGGGAAAAGAAAAAGAAAAAAAAAATAAGAATTTACTCACCGGTAATTCTATTTCTCGTAGTCCGTAGTGGATGCTGGGAACTCCGTAAGGACCATGGGGAATAGCGGTCTCCGCAGGAGACTGGGCACTCTAAAAGAAAGATTAGGTACTATCTGGTGTGCACTGGCTCCTCCCTCTATGCCCCTCCTCCAGACCTCAGTTAGAATCTGTGCCCGGCCCGAGCTGGTTGCACACTAGGGGCTCTCCTGAGCTCCTAGAAAAGAAAGTATTTGTTAGGTTTTTTATTTTCAGTGAGATCTGATGGCAACAGACTCACTGCTACGAGGGACTAAGGGGAGAAGAAGCGAACCTACCTGCTTGCAGCTAGCTTGGGCTTCTTAGGCTACTGGACACCATTAGCTCCAGAGGGATCGAACACAGGCCCAGCCTCGGTCGTCTGGTCCCGGAGCCGCGCCGCCGTCCCCCTTACAGAGCCAGAAGCAAGAACATCGTCCTGGAAATTGGCGGCTGAAGACTTCGGTCTTCATTAAGGTAGCGCACAGCACTGCAGCTGTGCGCCATTGCTCCCTATGCACACCACATACTCCGGTCACTGATGGGTGAAGGGCGCTGGGGGGGGGGGGGGGGGGCCTGGGCTGCAAATAGAGTACCTTAACTTTGGCAAACAACACATAATATAGCCAAATAAGCTATATATGTGTAAAAATCCCCTGCCATAATACAATTATAAGAGCGGGAGAAGTCCGCCGAAAAAGGGGCGGGGCTATCTCCCTCAGCACACTGGCGCCATTTTCTCTTCACAGTGCAGCTGGAAGACAGCTCCCCAGGCTCTCCCCTGCAGTTTCCAGGCTCAAAGGGTTAAAAAGAGAGGGGGGGCACTAAATAAAGGCAAAACTGTATATAAAAAGCAGCTATAGGGATAAATCACTTTCTATTAGTGTAAATCCCTGATTAAATAGCGCTGTGGTGTGTGCTGGCATACTCTCTCTCTGTTTCCCCAAAGGACTTTGTGGGGTCCTGTCCTCAGTCAGAGCATTCCCTGTGTGTGTGCGGTGTGTCGGTACGGCTGTGTCGACTTGTTTGATGAGGAGGCTTATGTGGATGCAGAGCAGGTGCCGATAAATGTGATGTCACCCCTGCGGGGCCGACACCAGAGTGGGTGGATATGTGGAAGGTATTAACCGACAGTGTCTACTCCTTACATAAAAGGCTGGATGACGTAACAACCATGGGACAGCCGGCTTCTCAGCCCGCGCCTGCCCAGGCGTCTCAAAGGCCATCAGGGGCTCAAAAACGCCCGCTACCTCAGATGACACAGATGTCGACACGGAGTCTGACTCCAGTGTCGATGAGGTTGAGACATATACACAATCCACTAGGGGCATCCGTTGCATGATTTCGGCAATGAAAAATGTGTTACACATTTCTGACATTAACCCAAGTACCACTAAAAAGGGGTTTTATGTTTGGGGAGAAAAAGCAGCCAGTGTTTTGTTCCCCCATCAGATGAATTGAATGAAGTGTGTGAAGAAGCGTGGGTTTCCCCCGATAAGAAACTGGTAATTTCTAAAAAGTTACTGATGGCGTACCCTTTCCCGCCAGAGGATAGGTCACGTTGGGAGATATCCCCTAGGGTGGATAAGGCGCTCACACGTTTGTCAAAAAAGGTGGCACTGCCGTCTCAGGATACGGCCACCTTGAAGGAGCCTGCTGATAGAAAGCAGGAGGAAATCCTGAAGTCTGTATATACACACTCAGGTACTATACTGAGACCTGCAATTGCCTCAGCGTGGAGGTGTAGTGCTGCTACAGCGTGGTCTGATACCCTGTCAGATAATATTGTTACCCCCGACAGGGATACTATTTTGCTAACCATAGAGCATATTAAAGACGTCGTCTTATATATGAGGGATGCACAGAGGTATATTTGCCGGCTGGCATCCAGAATTAATGCAATGTCCATTTCTGCCAGGAGGGTATTATGGACCCGGCAGTGGACAGGTGATGCTGATTCTAAAAGGCACATGGAGATTCTGCCTTATAAGGGTGAGGAATTGTTTGGGGATGGTCTCTCGGACCTCGTATCCACAGCAACAGCTGGGAAGTAAAACATTTTTACCTCAGGTTCCCTCACAGCCTAAGAAAACACCGTATTATCAGGTACAGTCCTTTCGGCCTCAGAAAAGCAAGCGGGTCCAAGGCGCTTCCTTTCTGCCAGAGGCAAGGGAAGAAGGAAAAAGGCTGCACCAGACAGCCAGTTCCCAGGATCAAAAATCTTCCCCCGCTTCCTCTAAGTCCACCGCATGACGCTGGGCTCCACAGGCTGAGCCAGGTGCGGTGGGGGCGCGTCTCCGGAACTTCAGCGACCAGTGGGCTCGCTCACAGATGGATCCCTGGGTTCTGCAAGTAGTATCACAGGGATACAACCTGGAGTTCGAGGCGACTCCCCCTCGCCGTTACCTGAAATCAGCCTTGCCTGCTGCCCTCAGAGAAAGGGAGGTAGTACTGGCGGCAATTCACAAGCTGTATCTTCAGCAGGTGATAATCAAGGTACCCCTCCTTCAACAGGGACGGGGTTACTATTCCACAATGTTGTGGTACCGAAACCAGACGGTTCGGTGAGACCCACTCTAAATTTAAAATCCTTGAACATTTATATAAAAAAGTTCAATTTCAAAGTACCTCAAGGTTGTGGTACAGGACTGTCATTACCAATTCCAGATGTTGCCGTCTGGTCTGTCCACGGCACCGTGGGTATTTACCAAGGTAATGGCCGAAATGATGATGCTCCTCCAAAAGAAGGGAGTCATGATTATTCCGTACTTGGACGATCTCCTTATAAAGGCGAGGTCCAAAGAGCAGTTGCTAGTCGGCGTGGCACTATCTCAGGAAGTGCTGCATCAACACGGCTGGATTCTGAATATCCCAAAGTCGCAGCTGATTCCTGCGACGCGTCTGCTGTTCTTGGGCATGATTCTGGACACAGAACAGAAGAAGATATTTCTCCCGGAGGAGAAGGCCCAGGAATTATCATCTCTGGTCAGGGACCTCCTGAAACCAAAGCAGGTGTTGGTGCATCACTGCACGCGAGTCCTGGGAAAGATGGTAGCTTCTTACGAAGCAAGTCCCTTCGGCAGATTCCATGCAAGGATCTTCCAGTGGGATCTGTGGGACAAGTGGTCCGGATCGCATCTCCAGATGCATCGGTTAATCACCCTGTCCCCGAGTGCCAGGGTGTCTCTGCTGTGGTGGCTGCAGAGTGCTCATCTGCTCGAAGGCCGCAGACTCGGCATACAGGACTGGGTCCTGGTGACCACGGATGCAAGCCTCCGAGGTTGGGGCTCAGTCACCCAGGGAAGAAACTTCCAAGGACAATGGTCAAGTCAGGAAACTTCCCTACACATAAATATTCTGGAACTAAGGGACATTTACAACGCCCTGAGTCAAGCAGAACCCCTGCTTCAAAACCAACCGGTTCTGATTCAGTCAGACAACATCACTGCGGTCGCCCATGTACATCGCCAGGGCGGCACAAGAAGCAGGGTGGCAATGGTAGAAGCCACAAGGATTCTTTGATGGCGGAGAATCACGTGATAGCACTGTCAGCAGTGTTCATTCCGGGAGTGGACAACTGGGAAGCAGACTTCCTCAGCAGGCACGACCTCCACCCGGGAGAGTGGGGACTTCATCCAGAAGTCTTCCAGCTGATTGTGAACCGTTGGGAACGGCCACAGGTGGACATGATGGCGTCCCGCCTCAACAAAAAGTTACAAAGATATTGCGCCAGGTCAAGGGACCCTCAGGCGATAGCTGTGGACGCTCTAGTGACACCGTGGGTGTACCAGTCGGTTTATGTGTTCCCTCCTCTTCCTCTCATACCCAAGGTACTGAGAATAATAAGAAGGAGAGGAGTAAGAACTATACTCATTGTTCCGGATTGGCCAAGAAGAGCTTGGTACCCAGAACTTCAAGAAATGATCTCAGAAGACCCTTGGCCTCTGCTGCTCAGATAGGACCTGCTACTGCAGGGGCCCTGTCTGTTCCAAGACTTACCGCGGCTGCGTTTGACGGCATGGCGGTTGAACACCGGATCCTAAAGGAAAAGGGCATTCCGGAGGAAGTTATTCCTACGCTGATTAAAGCTAGGAAGGATGTGACTGCAAAACATTATCACCGCATATAGCGGAAATATGTTGCTTGGTGTGAGGCCTGGAAGGCCCCAACGGAGGAATTTCAGCTGGGTCAATTTCTGCACTTCCTACAGTCAGGGGTGACTATTGGCCTCAAATTGGGTTCCATTAAGGTCCAGATTTTGGCTCTGTCGATTTTCTTACAAAAAGAACTGGCTTCACTGCCTGAAGTTCAGACTTTTGTTAAAGGAGTGCTGTAAATTCAACCCCCTTTTGTGCCTCCAGTGGCACCTTGGGATCTCAACGTGGTGTTGGATTTCCTAAAGTCGCATTGGTTGAGCCACTTAAAACCGTGGAGCAAAAATATCTCACGCGGAAAGTGGTCATGCTGTTGGCCTTGGCTTCGGCCAGGCGTGTATCAGAATTGGCGGTTTTGTCATGTAAAAGCCCTTTTCTGATTTTACATATGGATAGGGCGGAATTGAGGACTCGTTCACAATTTCTTCCTAAGGTGGTATCAGCGTTTCATTTGAACCAACCTATTGTGGTGCCTTCGGCTACTCGGGACTTGGAGGATTCCAAGTTGCTGGACGTAGTCAGGGCCCTGAAAATCTATGTTTCCAGGATGGCTAGAGTCAGGAAAACTGACTCGCTATTTATCCTGTATGCATCCGTGGTCACCCAACAAGCTGGGTGCTCCTGCTTCAAAGCAGACTATTGCTCGCTGGATCTATAGCACGATTCAACTTGCACATTCTGCGGCTGGACTGCCGCATCCTATATCAGTGAAAGCCCATTCCACGAGGAAGGTGGGCTCTTCTTGGGCGGCTGCCCGAGGGGTCTCGGCTTTACAGCTTTGCCGAGCTGCTACTTGGTCGGGTTCAAACACATTTGCAAAATTCTACAAGTTTGATACCCTGGCTGAGGAGGACCTTGAGTTTGCTCATTCGGTGCTGCAGAGTCATCCGCACTCTCCCGCCCGTTTGGGAGCTTTGGTATAATCCCCATGGTCCATACGGAGTTCCCAGCATCCACTAGGACGTCAGAGAAAATAAGAATTTACTCACCGGTAATTCTATTTCTCGTAGTCCGTAGTGGATGCTGGGAGCCCGTCCCTAGTGCGGATTGTCTGCAATACTTGTATATAGTTATTGCATAACTAAAGGGTTATTGTTATGAGCCATCTTTTCGTGATGCTCAGTTGTTATTCATACTGTTAACTGGGTATAGTATCACGAGTTGTACGGTGTGATTGGTGTGGCTGGTATGAGTCTTACCCGGGATTCCAAATCCTTTCCTTATTGTGTCAGCTCTTCCGGGCACAGTTTCCCTAACTGAGGTCTGGAGGAGGGGCATAGAGGGAGGAGCCAGTGCACACCAGATAGTACCTAATCTTTCTTTTAGAGTGCCCAGTCTCCTGCGGAGCCCGCTATTCCCCATGGTCCTTACGGAGTTCCCAGCATCCACTACGGACTACGAGAAATAGAATTACCGGTGAGTAAATTCTTATTTTTTTCTTTTCTTTTCCCCAATTTTTAATTTTCTCCTGCATAGCCCAGTAAAATGTTGCAATGTTAAGTATTGACTTGTGCCTTCTCGGGGTCCACTTCTTCACCAAACCGAGCCAAATCTCATCCTAACCCTCTGTTCCACGTTCTCTATGTACCCCATCTGTGTCACCCATGTCTGTCTACCCCTCCCCTTTAGATTGTAAGCTCTCAAGAGCAGGGCCCTCTTCCCTCATGTGCTTATCCTTTGTCTTACTTTAATAATCTTCAACTGTACCACATCCAGCAGTCTTCTGCCACCTGATACTTATTCCAGTGTCATCTGCTGATGTAGCTATGTGTATTTACCCTGTACTTGTCCTATACTGTCATCAACTGTAAGTTGCTGTTTTCCTGTTTGATTATTTATGTACTCTGTAATTGGGCGCTGCGGAAGCCTTGTGGCACCATATAAATAAAGGATAATAATAATAATATAGGGTGTATAATCCCCAGGTGTATCTCACACATCACACAGTACAGTATATAGGATGTATAATCACCAGGTGTAAACACAAGTTCACAGTACAGTATACATACTGGTCACAACAATGCAGCAGATGTTGAGCACTGATCAGGATACTAGAAGTGACACAGAGCTGCAAGATACAGCAATGGCCTACGGTACTATACTGTACTATATATGTATACTGCTGGTCACCAAAATGCTGCACTGTAATACTATATATACTGCTCACAAAAATTCAGCACAGATATGGAATGGATACTTGCAGTGACACTGAGCTGCAAGATACAGCAATGGCCTACTGTACAACTATATACTGTTGGGTCACCAAAATGCTGCACTGTAATACTATATATACTGCTCACAAAAATGCTGCACAGATATGGAATGGATACTTGCAGTGACACGGAGCTGCAAGATACAGCAATGGCCTACTGTACACAATTATATACTGTTGGGTCACCAAAATGCTGCACTGTAATATTCTATATATTGCTCACAAAAATGCAGCACAGATATGTAATGGATACTTGCAGTGACACAGAGCTGCAAGATACAGCAATGGCCTACTGTACACAACTATATACTATTGGTCACCAAAATGCTGCACTGTAATACTATATATACTGCTCACAAAAATGCTGCACAGATATGGAATGGATACTTGCAGTGACACAGAGCTGCAAGATACAGCAATGGCCTACTGTACTGTACTACTATAAGTATAATTATATACTGGTGGTCCCCAGTCCCCACAATAAAGCACACTGAGAACAGATATTTGCAGCACACTGAGCACAGATATGGAATGGATACTTGCAGTGACACAGAGCTGCAAGATACAGCAATGGCCTACTGTACACAATTATATACTGTTGGGTCACCAAAATGCTGCACTGTAATATTCTATATATTGCTCACAAAAATGCAGCACAGATATGTAATGGATACTTGCAGTGATACAGAGCTGCAAGATACAGCAATGGCCTACTGTACACAACTATATACTGTTGGTCACCAAAATGCTGCACTGTAATACTATATATACTGCTCACAAAAATGCTGCACAGATATGGAATGGATACTTGCAGTGACACAGAGCTGCAAGATACAGCAATGGCCTACTGTGCTGTACTACTATAAGTATAATTATATACTGGTGGTCCCCAGTCCCCACAATAAAGCACACTGAGCACAGATATTTGCAGCACACTGAGCACAGATATGGAATGGATACTTGCAGTGACACAGAGCTGCAAGATACAGCAATGGCCTACTGTACACAACTATATATTGTTGGGTCACCAAAATGCTGCACTGTAATACAATATATACTGCTCACAAAAATGCAGCACAGATATGGAATGGATACTTGCAGTGACACAGAGCTGCAAGATACAGCAATGGCCTACTGTACACAACTATATACTGTTGGTCACCAAAATGCTGCACTGTAATACTATATAATTATACTGCTCACAAAAATGCTGCACAGATATGGAATGGATACTTGCAGTGACACAGAGCTGCAAGATACAGCAATGGCCTACTGTACTGTACTACTATAAGTATAATTATATACTGGTGGTCCCCAGTCCCCACAATAAAGCACAGTGAGCACAGATATTTGCAGCACACTGAGCACAGATATGGAGCGTTTTCAGGCAGAGAACGTAGATATTTTCAGCACACTGAGCACAGATATTTGCAACACACTGAGCACAGATATTTGCAGCACACTGAGCACAGATTACGGAGCTTTTCAGGGAGAGAACGCAGCCACGTCCTCTCCGTTCAATCTCCAATGCACGAGTGAAAATGGCGGTGACGCGCGGCTCTTTATATAGAACACGAATCTCGCGAGAATCCGACAGCGGGATGATGACGTTCGGGCGCGTTCGGGTTAACCGAGCAAGGCGGGAAGATCTGAGGCTTTCTCGGAACCATGTACAATAGGTGAAGTTTGGGGGGGGGGGGGGGGTTGGATCTCGGAGAACCGAACCCGCTCATCTCTAGTAAAAAGCAATGGTAATTCAGACAGGACTATAAGTGTTTGAAGGTAAAATTGCATTGGTACAGCTGTGCATTTATATAAAAAAACAAATACAAATAAAAGCATGTCTTGGTCAAATGGATGTTTTTTGTTTTTTCCCAAGTCAGGTAGTTCAGTGTTATTTAGTCAGATTCAACAATGAGGAGGTGAATGATATGAAGTCAAAGTGAACTCAGATTTGTTTGTATTTTTAAAGTTCTTCAGTTTTCTATTTTTTGATAGTTTGGTCTCCTTCTGGTGTCCTTCTGTTCCACTTCGATTGAACGCTGCTGTTACGTTGCTGTTATGTGTCAATTTTATGACACTTTGATAAAAATGCACACTTCGATAATAAATGCACAGCCTACAAGATGGAACTTAAATACAGAAATACTGCATGTGATCCTAATAATTGGAATCCACAACCACTCACCACCCCATAGAATGCCAAGATATAAATTACCTTACACAAACAATCAAGGCATACCACATAGTAAACAACTGGGTTGATACATTTCAGAACTAAAGAAAGTACTTCAGAATGAGATACTATGCAGCCAGTAATGTTTCAATTTGCATTACCTAGCAATATCAGGCTGGCCTATAGAAGTATAATGCAGCAGAACATGTGGGGAGATGTAGTCAGGTTACCTAGCAGTTACAGGCTGGCCTATAGAAGTATAATGCAGAAGAATATGTGGGGAGATGTAGTTAGGTTACCTAGCAGTTACAGGCTGGCCTATAGAAGAATAATGCAGCAGCATATGTTGGGAGATGTAGTCAGGTTACCTAGCAGTTACAGTCTGGCCTATAGAAGAATAATGCAGCAGCATATGTTGGGAGATGTAGTCAAGTTACCTGTAGATAACAAGAAAAGAGGAGACATCAATTCACAATTGATATCATCAGAAGATAAATGAATGCTGGTGGAACGCTGCTGTTATGTGTCAATTTTATTACACTTTGATAAAAATGCAGACTTCGATAATAAACGCACAGCCTGCAGGATGGAACTTACAGTAAATATAGAAATACTGACTGGATGACTGCTTTGGCATTGCAATACCAGCTTTTGATTTAGACCTGACCGTAGATGTGACCCACCCCCCCTTCCCCCGCACAGATGCGAAATCGATGCTTTCGCTCTCGCCAAGTAGCTCCCTGCCTGCGCAGCCTAGCTGTGCTGGCAGGCGGCTCCCTGCCTCATCCTGGGTTGCAGCGGCTGCGTGTGACATCATGCAACCACTGCGGCCTGCCCACGCAATGGTCCGGACATGCCCGTGTCTGAACCGCGCCCCCCAACGGCATTTTAAGGCTGTTGGCACGCCCCCTCCCACCCCACGACCGCCTTTGCCTGTCAATCATGCGCAATGCACCCGCCGCGCATACTCAGAGTGCGATCACTGTTGTGACAAATCCTTTATTGTGTCCAGTTTGATACTCAGTAATGTTATCATCTTATTTAGCTAAATACCACTGTATTATGTGTTTGTTATATCATTGGATGACACTAGTAGGGGCAGTGTCAGACTGGGGAATGAAGGGCCCACCGGGAAATGCTGTTGTAGGGGCCCATGTTTAGGGGTGTGGCTAGGCTACAGTGGGGGCATGGACATCCACCACAGAGGTTTGGATAACCATTACAGAGTACATGTTCTGTGCCCCTTGGTAAATGTATAATAAACCATATTCTTGTGAAGTATAATGTAACATTACATATGTGTAATGCATAATTCAATTGCACTAGTATAGAGTCTGGAACCTGATCCCTATAGGAGGAGAAGGGCCCGCAGGCAGTGGGGCCCACCGGGGGTTTCCCCTGTTCCCCTGTTGGCCAGTCCAACCCTGAGGAGGGGTGTAAATTTATTTCCCACACAGCTATTGGCTGCCCATGTAATTATTCACAGAGATGTGTCTGTTGCAATGACTAATCAAAGTAAGTAAAATAAAATCTTTTTGGCAGTATCTGGGTGTGTCTCTATTTTCACATTATACAGTGCATCCGGAAAGTATTCACAGCGCTTCACTTTTCCCACATTTTGTTATATTACAGCCTTATACCAAAGTGGAATAAATTATTTTTTCCCCTCAAAATTCTATACACAATACCCCATAATGACAACGTCAAAAAAGTGTTTTTGAGATTTTTGTAAATTTATTAAAAATAAAAAACTAAGAAATCACATGTACATAAGTATTCACAGCCTTTGCTCAATACTTTGTTGATGCACCTTTGGCAGCAGTTACAGCCTCAAGTCTTTTTGAATATGATGCCACAAGTTGGGCATGTGCTTTTTTTACTAAGGAGTGGCTTCCGTATGCCCACTCTACCATACAGGCCCGATTGGTAGATTGCTGCAGAGATGGTTGTCCTTCTGGAAGGTTCTCCTCTCTCCACAGAGGAATGCTGTAGCTCTGACAGAGTGACCATTGGGTTCTTGGTCACCTCCCTGACTAGGGCCCTTCTCTCCCGATCGCTCAGTTTAGACGGCCGGCCCGCTCTAGTAAGGGTTCACTACGGCTGGCCGGCGGTCGGGCTCCCGGCGACCAGCATCCCGGCGCCGGGAGCCCGACCGCCGGCTTACCGACAGCTTGGCGAGCGCAAATGAGCCCCTTGCGGGCTCGCTGCCCTCGCCACGCTACGGGCACGGTGGCGCGCTACGCGCGCCACACTATTTTATTCTCCCTCTATGGGGGTCGTGGACCCCCACGAGGGAAAATAAGTGTCGGTATGCCGGCTGTCGGGCTCCCGGCGCCGGTATACTGAGCGCCGGGAGCCCGACCGCCGGCAAACAGAAGACCACCCCTCTAGTAAGAGTCCTGATGGTTCCGAACTGCTTCCATTTACTGTGCTCAGTGGGACCTTCAAAGCAGCAGATATTTTTCTGTACCTTTCCCCAGACTTGTGCCTCAGGACAATCCTGTCTCGGTGGTCTAAAGACAATTTCTTTGACTTCATGCTTGGTTTGTGCTCAGACACGCACTGTCAAGTGTGGGACCTTATATAGACAGGTGTGTGGCTCTCCAAATCATGTTCAATCAACTGAATTTACCACATGGGCACTCCAATTAAGCTGTAGGAACATCTCAAGGATGATCATTTTAAACAGGATGCACCTGATCTTAATTTCGAGCTTCATGGCAAAGGCTGTGAATACTTATGTACATGTGATTTCTTAGTTTTTTATTTTTAATAAATTTGCAAAAATGTACGTTGTCATTATGGGGTATTATGTGTAGAATTTGGAGGGAAAATATGAATTTATTCCATTCTGGAATAAGGCTGTAACATAACAAAATGTAGAAAAGTGAAGCGCTGTGAATACTTTCCAGATGCACTGTATGGTATAACCAGTGGCGGCTGCTGCCCCTGGGCTGCAGCTCTGACCTCACATTACAGAGGGAAGCCAGTCAGCACATATAAACATACATGTGATGTTGTATGTAATATATGTGCTGGCTTGCCTTACCCAGGGGTCAGCAACCACCGCTGCGTCCATACTAACCTGCTGCCCCTGACAGGAGTCATCACTCTGCTTGTCTATCATTTTCTCTCAAGCCCGGCCCCCAACTCCCATTGGTTCACAGGAGTCGAGGACAGGCTTATAGAAATTCATAGTCAAGCAGAGTGGTGTCTCCCATGCTTAAACAGCCAGCAAATCATATATATATATATATATATATATATATATATATATATATATATAAAATGCCCTCTCCGGGCTTGCTGCTTTCCCCACGCTCACTGCGCTCACCACAGGTTCTATTCCACGAAAGCAAATAGCCCCTGTTAGCTGCGATTCCGGCGTCGGTTTCTTGACCACCGGGATCACGACTGTCGGCAATGTAGCCGCATCTCCAATATATAATTTAGCAAAGTATGACAGAACAGAACATACTGAGCCACCAGGGTATAAAGTATACTTGTTTGCACTGACAAATCTGTTCTGCAATGCCATTATGTTTCCTGGGCCTCCTGCCCACTTCCTCATGGCCAAAGCAATAAAAAAAAAGACTGAAATTCAGTATATCCATAAGGAACAAATAAATTCACACAATCAACATTTTTCAGCAGACTGATCATGAGCTACAGAGTATGTCTCTTGTGTAGATGCAAGAAAAAAATATCAATTTATGTGCTCGGGCGCAATTAGGGTCACTGTTCTAATGCTGCTGCTAAAAACACAGGATTAGTCAGTCCTGTGAACACCAAAAGACATAAAAAACACCATAAAATAGCAGCGCTTATGTATACAAACTGACAAGCATAGATGGATTGACTGAAGAGAAAATTAACATTTATTAAAATACTCTGATATAAAAGAGAAGAATGATAAAATCAATAATTTCACTGACATAGATTTTCAATTAGTGTGTCCGTTCCTGTCGAAATTAACTGGACAAACAATTGGTGTGGAAATATTTAGGAGCTGGTGGCACAGTCCCAATGATTACTTTACCGCTCTTGCACCGCTGGAGGAAAAAAGTCTCTTTGGAAAATCCTTTAATTAAGGGTTAATGCCATGTTCGTATATCCTCACCAGAATGCGGAGCTCTTTTTAGGTGGAATAAGGCTCAGATCAGCCTGAGGTTAAGTCCATTCACCAAGAAGTAATAATGGTCCAGTATGGTCCGGGCACTCATAAGACAGCACGTAGTCGGTGAAAAAGGTGACACCTGACGCGTTTCGCTGCAGGTCCTGCAGCTTTTTCAAAGGCCTTTGAAAAAGCTGCAGGACCTGCAGTGAAACGCGTCAGTTGTCACCTTTATTACCGACTACGTGCTGTCTTATGAGTGCCCGGACCATACTGGATTATGCTACAGAGATGGGGTATGGGATGATAGGTAGACAGTGTCTAGTTAGGCAGTCAATAGATAGACACCATATGTCAGAAGGTCGACAGGGGGGGGGTTGTTTTAGACTGCTTTGAGGGGGGGGTTAGGTTTAGGCACCCCACGGGGAGGGTTGGGCTGTGGGGGGGGTTGGATTATGCTACAGAGAGGGGCGTGTGGGATGATAGATAGACAGTGTTAGACTGACATTAGGTCGATAGGGTCAAAAGGTCAGCATGAAAAAGGTAGACAGTACAAAAACATGTTTTTTTGCATTTTAGCGGTTTGTGTGGATAGTTTTGCCATCTGGGACCCCCAATTGTAGAAAGACATCCTCTCGCGGGGCTCGCCACAAGGTTTATAACCAACTCTATGCCGACATGGAAAGAGAAGGTATGAAAAAGTCCAAATACATGTAAGATTTTAAAAAACCCTGTGTCTAGCTTTTATATATCGACCATTTTCATGTCGACCTTTTGACCCTGTATACCTTTTGACCCTGTCGACCTTTTATACCATCTATCTTTTTCATGTCGCCCCTTTGACCCTGTCACCATTTTGACCCTGTCGACCCAATGTCTGTCTAACATATGGTGTGTATCCATTGACTGTCTAACTAGACTAGGGGTGGGCAAAATACGCCCCGCGGGCCGAATGCGGCCCGCAAACCGATCCTGTCCGGCCCACTGCCTCCCACCAGCGAGCAATGACAAGCGGCCCGAACGGCTGAGCTGCTTGTCATTGCTCTGAGCTGCAGTACCTCCAAGCTGCCGGCGGCGCCTCTCTCCCCTGCTGCTGCGTTGTAGCAGCCTCCTCCTCCTCCAGAGTCCCTAGTGACAACGGCTGGGTTCAGCCAAAAAGGGGCGGAGCTATGTGCCGAGGAGGGGGCGGGCTACACGGGACATCAGGGGGCGGAGCTACACGGGACAAGAGCCAGACTTGTACAGAATAGATCCATTCTTCCTGCCACTGCCAGCCAGCCAGATCAGTGAAGTTAATGGGAAAAGTGAGTGAGAGAAAGAAAGGTGTGTGTGTTAGTGTGCGTATATTTGTGTGTGCGGGCAGTGGCGTCAGTCTGTTTTTAGGTTTGGGGGAGAGATCTTTAGCTCTCGCTGTACCAACCCCTCCCGTGTTCTGTCACCATGTCACCCCCGTGTTCTGTCACGTATAACCCCCCCATGTTCTGTCACTGTCCCCCCCCCCCGTGTTCTGTCACCGTGTCACCCCCTCCATGTTCTGTCACTGTCACCCCCCCCGTGTTCTGTCACTGTGTACACCCCCCGTGTTCTGTCACCGTGTCACCCCCACCGTGTTCTGTCGCCGTGTCAAACCCACCGTGTTCTTTCACTGTGTCACACCCCCGTGTTCTGTCACCGTGTCACACCCCCGTGTTCTGTCACCGTGTCACACCCCCCGTGTTCTGTCACCGTTTCACCCCCCCCGTGTCCTGTCACCGTGTCATCCCCACCGTGTTTTGTCACCGTGTTCTGTCACGGTGTCACACCTTTCCCCAGGGGCCATAAGACACTGGATAATTTGCTTGCTGCACAATAATTATCCTAAATAAAATGTTAATGTGTAAAAGGGGGCTCTACCTGCTGTAATGTGTAAATGGGGCTCTACCTTCCATACTGTGTAAAAGGGGCTCTATCTGGTATAATGTGTGTAAGTGGCGCTGTGTGGCGCAATTTGAATAATGGAGACTATTGTGCAGCCTAATATGAATCTGTATTATTTTTTGCCCACACCCCTTCCACATGAAGCACGTCCCTATATTTTTGGCAAGTGGGGGGAGCTGCTATTTTGTATGTGGCCCTCGGATACTGACAGGAAATGTCAAGTGGCCCCTCAGCTGAAATAATTGCCCACCCCTGAACTAGACACTGTGTAGCTATCATCCGGATACCGCGGAGAGGTGGTGTTAGGTTTAGGAACCACTGGGGAGGGTTAGGGTTAGGCTGCAGGGGAGGGAGGGAGGGGAAGGTTTAAGCTGCAGGTAGGGTGGGTTCGGGGTCAGGATTTAGATCACCAGGATGCCCAATTGGTATTCTGCCCACCGGCATCCCAAACGCCGGCAAATCAATCCCAACCCATTCTGCAGAGAATATTTAGTCAATCACATCAGTTCCTGCCCCAGTGGAGCTTGCAGTCTATATTCCTTACAACTAGAGATGAGCGGGTTCGGATCCCTGAGATCCGAACCCTACCGAACCTCCCTACCAAAGTCTGGATCCGAGGCAAAATATCATCATCTCGCTGTCGGATTCTCACGGGATTTGGATTCCATATAAGGAGCCACGCATCGCGGCCATTTTCACTCCAGTCTCGGAGAGTGTATTGAGACGACGTGTCCTCAGTGTCTGTGTGGGCAGGAAAGTGGGGTGGCGAGTCTAGCGCTGTGTTGTGCTGCTCACCCCAGTCCAGTGTAGTCAGTGTATTGTGCTGCATCAGTCCAGCCAGTCATAGTGTTGGTGTCCTCTGCTGCTATATGTCCCCAGTGTTGCTGGCTGCTGTATAAGTCCCTTGCATTTTTGCTGTGTTGTCCTGCATTAGACCAGGGGTAGTGTCTTGTACAGCATCAGTCCAGTGACCAGTCACAGTGGTGGTGTCCTCTGCTGCCATATATCCAGTGTAGCTGTATAAGTCCCTTGCATTTTTGCTGTGTTGTCCTGCATTAGACCAGGGGTAGTGTCTTGTACAGCATCAGTCCAGTGACCAGTCACAGTGGTGGTGTCCTCTGCTGCCATATATCCAGTGTAGCTGTATAAGTCCCTCACAGTGTTGTTGTGTTGTGCTGCATCAGACCAGTGGTAGTGTCCTGCCATCAGTAATTCCAGTGACCAGGCAGTCACAGTGGTATACGCTGCTTCTATATGTCCACTGCTGCCGTATAATAATAATAATAATAATAATAATAACAACAACAAGTCCCTTACAGTGTTGTTGTGCTGCATCAGACCAGTGGTAGTGTCCTGGCCATCAGTCATTCCAGTGACCAGGCAGTCACAGTGGTATACGCTGCTTCTATATGTCCACTGCTGTATAATAATAATAATAATAATAATAATAACAGCAACAACAAGTCCCTTACAGTGTTGTTGTGTTGTGCTGCATCAGACCAGTAGTAGTGTCCTGGCCATCAGTCATTCCAGTGACCAGGCAGTCACAGTGGTATACGCTGCTATATGTCCACTGCTGCCGTATAATAATAATAATAACAACAACAACAAGTCCCTTACAGTGTTGCTGTGTTGTGCTGCATCAGACCAGTCATTCCAGTGACCAGGCAGTCACAGTGGTATACGCTGCTGCTATATGTCCACTACTGCCGTATAATAATAATAACAACAACAACAACAACAACAAGTCCCTTACAGTGTTGCTGTGTTGTGCTGCATCAGACCAGTGGCAGTGTCCCGGCCATCAGTCATTCCAGTCATTCCTGTGCCGCATATTGTCTTATATAACTCCCAAAAAATAATGGAGAACAAAAATTTGGAGGATAAAATAGGGAAAGATCAAGAACCTCTTGCTCCTAGTGTTGAAGCTGCTGCCACTAGCCATGACATAGACGATGAAATGCCATCAACATCGCCTGCCAAGACCGATGCCCAATGTGATAGTAGAGGGCATGTAAAATCCAAAAAGCCTAAGATCAGTGAAAAGAACCAAAAAAAGAAATTTAAATCGTCTGAGGAGAAACGTAAACTTGCCAATATGCCATTTACGACACGGAGTGGCAAGGAACGGCTCAGGCCCTGGCCTATGTTCATGGCTAGTGGTTCAGCTTTACATGACGCTGGAAGCCCTCATCCTCCCACTAGAAAATTTTTAAGAGTTAAGCTGGAAAGAGCACAGAAAAGAACTGTGCGTTCTGAGATGGATTCACATCCACAAGGAGAGTCCAAGTGTCTCGGCGGTTGCGATGCCTGACCTTCCCAACACTGGCTCCTTCCACCATTTGCACGCCCCCTGCAAGTGCTGGAAGGAGCACCCACAGTCCAGTTCCTGATATTAAAATTGAAGATGTCACTGTTGAAGTACACCAGGATGAGGATATAGATGTTGCTGGTACTGATGAGGAAGGTGACAATGAAGATTTTGATGGTGATGTGGTTAGTTTAAGTCCGGCACCGGGGGAGATACCGGTTGTCCATGGGATGAAGAAGCCTATTGTGATGCCTGGGCAAACTACCAAAAAAGCCACCTCTTCGGTGTGGAATTATTTCTCCACAAATCCGGACAACAGGTGTCAAGCCATCGGTTGCCTCTGTCAATCTGTAATAAGTAGGGGTAAGGATGTTAACCACCTAGGAACATCCTCCTTTATACCTCACCTGCTGTGCATTCATCAGAAGTCAGTGTCAAGTTGTGAAACTTTGGGTAAGGGCGAAAGCAGTCCACTGACACCTAAATCCCTTCTTCCTCCTGCACCCAAGCACCTGCAAGCCACACCACCAACTCCCTCAACGTCAACTTCCTCCTCAGTCAGGAACATCAGTAGTCCTGCAGGCCATGTCACTGTCAAGACTGAGGAGTCCTCTCCTAACCGGAATTCCTCCGGAGGATCCTTGAGTGGTACACCTGTTGTTGCTGCTGGGAGTCGATCGTCATCCCAGATGGGAAGTCGGAAGACCACTTGTACTACTTCCAGTAAGCAATTGACTGTCCAACAGTCCTTTGTGAGGAAGATGAAATATCACAGCAGTCATCCTTTTGCAAAGCGGATAACTGAGGCCTTGACAGCTATGTTGGTGTCAGACGTGCATCCGGTATCCGCCATTAGTTCAGTGGGACTTAGAGAATTGTTTGAGGTACTTTGTCCCCGGTATCAAATCCCATCTAGGTTCCACTTCTCAATGCAGGCGATACCGAGAATGTACACAGACGTCAGAAAGAGTCACCAGTGTCCTACAAAATGCAGTTGTATCCAGTGTCCACTTAACCACGGACATGTGAACAAGTGGAACAGGGCAGACTAAGGACTATATGACTGTGTGTATTGCCTCTCGCAGCAACAACAGCAGCTGCACCAGTAGCAGCATCTCGCAAGCGCCAACTCGTTCCTAGGCAGGCTACGCTATGTATCACCACTTTCCGTGAGAGGCACACAGCTGACAACCTCTTACGGAAACTGAGGAACATCATTGCAGAATGGCTTACCCCAATTGGACTCTCCTGGGGATTTGTGAGATTGGACAACGTCACCAATATTGTGCGTGCATTACATCTGGGCAAATTCCAGCATGTCCAATGTTTTGCACATACAATTAATTTGATGGTGCAGAATTTTTTGAAAGATGACAGGGGCGTTCAATAGATGCTGTTGGTGGCCCGAAAAATTGCGAGCCACTTTCGATATTCAGCCACTGCGTGCTGAAGACTGGAGTGCCAGCAAACACTCCTGAACCTGGCCTGCCATCACCTGAAGCAAGAGGTGGTAACGAGGTAGAATTCAACACTCTATATGCTTCAGAGGATGGAGGAGCAGCATAAGGCCATTCAAGCCTATACATCCACCTACAATATAGGCAAAGGAGGGGGAATGCACTTGACTAAAGCATAGTGGAGAATGATTTCCATCTTGTGCAAGGTTCTCCAACCCTTCGAACTTGCCACATGTGAAGTCAGTTCAGACACTGCCAGTGTGATTCCGCAAAGTATGTGGGACTTGTAGATGGAGCCCTTCATTCGCTTTGCCAGGATTCAAGGGTGTTCAATCTGTTGAAATCAGAGCACTACATTTTGGCCACCGTGCTTGATCCTAGGTTTAAAGCCTATGTTGTATCTCTCTTTAAAGCAGACACAAGTGTGCAGAGGTGCAAAGACCTGCTGGTTAGTAAATTGTCAACTCAAGCGGAACGTGACCCGTCAACAGCTCGTCCTTCAATTTCTCCCGCAACTGGGGCTGCAAGGAAAAGGATAAGATTTCCTAGCCCACCTGCTGGCGGTGATGCAGGGCAGTCAGTAGTTAAAGCTGACATCTGGTCTGGACTGAAGGACGTGCCTACGATTACTGACATGTCTACTGTCACTGCATATGATTCAGTCACCATTGAAAGAATGGTGGAGGATTATATGAGTGACAGCATCCAAGTAGGCACGTCAGACAGTCCGTACGTATACTGGCAGGAAAAAGAGGCGATTTGGAGGCCCTTGCACAAACTGGCTTTATTCTACCTAAGTTGCCCTCCCTCCAGTGTGTACTCCGAAAGAGTGTTTAGTGCAGCCGCTCACCTTGTCAGCAATCGGCATAGGAGGTTACTTCCACAAAATGTGGAGAAGATGATGTTCATTAAAATGAATTATATATTCCTCCAGGAAGACCTTTACCAGCAATTGCCTCCAGAAAGTACAGAGGGACCTGTGATGGTGGATTCCAGTGGGGACGAATTAATACTCTGTGAGGAGGAGGATGTACACAGTGAAAGGGGTGAGGAATCGGAGGATGAGGTCGACATCTTGCCTCTGTAGAGCCAGTTTGTGCAAAGAGAGATTGATTGCTTCTTTTTTGGTGGAGGCCCAAACAGACCAGTCATTTCAACCACAGTCTTGTGACAGACCCTCTTGCTGAAATGATTGGTTTGTTAAAGTGTGCATGTCCTGTTTATACAAGATAAGGGTGGGAGGGCCCATGGACAATTCCATCTTGCACCTCTTTTTCTTCTTTGCATCATGTGCTGTTTGGGGACTGGTGCCATCCTGTCTGTAACTGCAGTGCCACTCCTAGATGGGCCAGGTGTTTGTGCCGCACACTTGTGTCGCTTAGCTTAGTCATACAGCTACCTCATTGCACCTCTTTTTCTTCTTTGCATCATGTGCTGTTTGGGGCCTATTTTTTAAATCTGCCATCCTGTCTGCCACTGCAGTGCCACTCCTAGATGGGCCAGGTGTTTGTGCCGCACACTTGTGTCGCTTAGCTTGGCCATCCAGCTACCTAATTGCACCCCTTTTTCTTCTTTGTATCATGGGCTGTTTGGGGACTAGTTTTTGAATAGTGACATCTTGTCTGCAACTGCAGTGCCACTTCTAGATGGGCCAGGTGTTTGTGCCGCACACTTGTGTCGCTTAGCTTAGTCATACAGCCACCTCGGTGCAACCTTTTAGGCCTAAAAACAATATTGTGAGGTGTTCAGAATAGACTGGAAATTAGTGGACGAGAATGTTATTGAGGTTAATAATACCGTAGGAGCAAAATTACCCCCAAATTCTGTGATTTTAGCTGTTTTTATGTTTTTTCAAAAATCATCCAGATCCAAAACTAAAACACGAAAGGGTGGTTTTGGCAAAACCAAGCCAAAACCAAAACACGAAAGTAGAATTAGAACCAAACACAAAACAGAAAACACGAAAAGTGCCAGCCGCACATCTCTACTTGCAACATGTACACACACACACAAACACACAAACAGGTACACACTAGGGTTTATTTCTGTCAGGAGCCAGTTAACCCACCAGTATATATTTTGATTGTGGAAAGAAACCAGAGTACACAGAGGAAACCCACAGAAGCACGTGGAGAACATACAAACTCCACATAAAAGGGCTTTATTGGAAAACCCATTAACTCAGTGCTGCGAGGCTGCAATCCAAATATCCATGACACAGTGACCAAATGTGTGGCATGTCTTAATAGTTTGTGACTCTTTTCCATATTTTGTGACTAGGGCTATGATGCAGTCAGTTCTGTGCACTGTTAATCGATAGAAGACCAATTAGCTATTCTGATGATCCAACAGCAGGAACTTATAATGCCATGTAATTATATAGTGCTAATCCCATACTCCTATATATAGACATTACATTTACTCTGGCCAACACTAAATTATATTTCTTGCCATCCAAATTACAGCCGATCATAGATGAACTATTACAATCTTTTGACTTAATATGTTGCTTTCTGCGAGAAGCACACAGCATTCTTGCTGAAAAGAATACCCCTAGAGCGGTGAGGCAGGTGAGGCAGAGCCTTTCCTGTCATACTAACATATAAACCAGAGTTTCGACTACATAGAGTATATGAAAAATACAATGAATATATTGCAAAGATCCTTTTTGCATAAATCTAAACATTTTTATGGTCAAAACTTTGTAGTAAAACGTCTATGGCAGGTGAGGCAACTCCGCGCCCCCCCCCCCCCCCCCCCTCGCTTACTATTTCTGCACATCTCAGATCAAAACTCACCAAATTTCCAGGTGTTTATACCGCTGCACCTGTGTATAATGCCCAGATGTACGCTAGGCTCATATATTGTGTGTAAATCTGGCTCTGATACTAGCCAGTGCCTTCTGAGCCATTTACATCACCACACGTCCCTGCCCTAGAATACAGTATTATACTATTTGCCTGCTCCACATGGAAGTTTGTCCTCTCCTCATGGGAGTTTGGATCATACGGTATATAATATATTGTCCCTAACTTTGAACAATAAGTATAGGGTCCTCCTTATATGAATTCTGCTACACAGATGAAACACGTTGTGATACTTTGCCTGGATAAGCACTCTTTTCATGTTATTATACATGTGATACTTACCATTGGACTGAAGTCCTACTATTGTGTTCTACTTCTCTTTTTGAACTGTTGTAATAAACCTATGTTACTTTTATATGTGTTTACAATTGGTGTCATTGTATTGGGACTATCAATTACTAAGGGGGATTGATATCCTATTAGCAGTGGTACTTTACTGGGAGCGATCCTATTATCCCCGATGCTGTCATTTATCGGGATTATGCTTACCATTTATTAACATGGGAGACTCAACATTTTCAGGGTAGACCTATTATGAAATCATATGTATTTTGCAGCAGAATCCCGGGGTAAGTGGCCTGATGGGCCATGTCTGCACTCCATTATATTTTCTCTTCATCCCCCCCATATCTCTCCTGTGTTATTCTCCACTCTTACTGTATGTCTTGCCAATGCTCAGCTCTCACTGCTGAGTGTATTCTTGGTTTTTGAATTGTATTTTCCCTTCTGACTGGGGTCCCCTCTGCATCTTCCCATTTCTTGTCTGTTGGCCTCTCTTCCCAACTGGGTTCCCCTCTGCCATCTTCCCATTTCTTCTCTGTTGGCCTCTTTTCCCTACTGGGGTCCTCTCTGCCATCTTCTCATTTCTTGACTGTTGGTCTCTCTTCCCTACTGGAGTCCCCTCTGCAATCTTCCCATTTCTTGTCTGTTGGCCTCTCTTCCCTACTGGGGTCCCCTCTGCCATTTTCCCATTTCTTGACTGTTGGCCTCTCTTCCCTACTGGAGTCCCCTCTGCAATCTTCCCATTTCTTGTCTGTTGGCCTCTCTTCCCTACTGGGGTCCCCTCTGCCATCTACCCATTTCTTGTCTGTTGGCCTCTCTTCCCAACTGGGTTCCCCTCTGCCATCTTCCCATTTCTTCTCTGTTGGCCTCTTTTCCCTACTGGGGTCCTCTCTGCCATCTTCTCATTTCTTGACTGTTGGTCTCTCTTCCCTACTGGGGTCCTCTCTGCCATCTTCCCATTTCTTGTCTGTTGGCCTCTCTTCCCTACTGGGGTCCCCTCTGCCATCTTCCCATTTCTTGTCTGTTGGCCTCTCTTCCCTACTGGGGTCCCCTCTGCCATCTACCCATTTCTTGTCTGTTGGCCTCTCTTCCCTACTGGAGTCCCCTCTGCCATCTTCCCATTTCTTATCTGTTGGCCTCTCTTCCTTACTGGGGTCCCCTCTGCCATCTACCCATTTCTTGTCTGTTGGCCTCTCTTCCCTACTGGGGTCCCCTCTGCCATCTACCCATTTCTTGTCTGTTGGCCTCTCTTCCCTACTGGGGTCCCCTCTGCCATCTACCCATTTCTTGTCTGTTGGCCTCTCTTCCCTACAGGAGTCCCCTCTGCCATCTTCCCATTTCTTCTCTGTTGGCCTCTTTTCCCTACTGGGGTCCTCTCTGCCATCTTCTCATTTCTTGACTGTTGGTCTCTCTTCCCTACTGGGGTCCTCTCTGCCATCTTCCCATTTCTTGTCTGTTGGCCTCTCTTCCCTACTGGGGTCCCCTCTGCCATCTTCCCATTTCTTATCTGTTGGCCTCTCTTCCCTACTGGGGTCCCCTCTGCCATCTACCCATTTCTTGTCTGTTGGCCTCTCTTCCCTACTGGGGTCCCCTCTGCCATCTTCCCATTTCTTCTCTGTTGGCCTCTTTTCCCTACTGGGGTCCTCTCTGCCATCTTCTCATTTCTTGACTGTTGGTCTCTCTTCCCTACTGGGGTCCTCTCTGCCATCTTCCCATTTCTTCTCTGTTGGCCTCTCTTCCCTACTGGAGTCCCCTCTGCCATCTTCCCATTTCTTCTCTGTTGGCCTCTTTTCCCTACTGGGGTCCCCTCTGCCATCTTCCCATTTCTTGTCTGTTGGCCTCTTTTCCCTACTGGGGTCCCCTCTGCCATCTTCCCATTTCTTGTCTGTTGGCCTCTCTTCCCTACTGGGGTCCCCTCTGCCATCTACCCATTTCTTGTCTGTTGGCCTCTCTTCCCTACTGGGGTCCCCTCTGCCATCTTCCCATTTCTTCTCTGTTGGCCTCTCTTCCCTACTGGGGTCCCCTCTGCCATCTTCCCATTACTTGACTGTCGGCCTCTCTTCCCTACTGGGGTCCCCTCTGCCATCTTCCCATTACTTGACTGTCGGCCTCTCTTCCCTACTGGGGTCCCCTCTGCCATCTTCCCATTTCTTCTCTGTTGGCCTCTCTTCCCTACTGGGGTCCCCTCTGCCATCTTCCCATTACTTGACTGTCGGCCTCTCTTCCCTACTGGGGTCCCCTCTGCCATCTTCCCATTACTTGACTGTCGGCCTCTCTTCCCTACTGGGGTCCCCTCTGCCATCCTCCCATTACTTGACTGTCGGCCTCTCTTCCCTACTGGGGTCCCCTCTGCCATCTACCCATTTCTTGTCTGTTGGCCTCTCTTCCCTACTGGGGTCCCCTCTGCCATCTTCCCATTTCTTCTCTGTTGGCCTCTTTTCCCTACTGGGGTCCTCTCTGCCATCTTCTCATTTCTTGACTGTTGGTCTCTCTTCCCTACTGGGGTCCTCTCTGCCATCTTCCCATTTCTTCTCTGTTGGCCTCTCTTCCCTACTGGAGTCCCCTCTGCCATCTTCCCATTTCTTCTCTGTTGGCCTCTTTTCCCTACTGGGGTCCCCTCTGCCATCTTCCCATTTCTTGTCTGTTGGCCTCTTTTCCCTACTGGGGTCCCCTCTGCCATCTTCCCATTTCTTGTCTGTTGGCCTCTCTTCCCTACTGGGGTCCCCTCTGCCATCTTCCCATTTCTTGTTTGTTGGCCTCTCTTCCCTACTGGGGTCCCCTCTGCCATCTTCCCATTTCTTGTCTGTTGGCCTCTCTTCCCTACTGGGGTCCCCTCTACCATCTACCCATTTCTTGTCTGTTGGCCTCTCTTCCCTACTGGGGTCCCCTCTGCCATCTTCCCATTTCTTCTGTGTTGGCCTCTCTTCCCTACTGGGGTCCCCTCTGCCATCTTCCCATTACTTGACTGTCGGCCTCTCTTCCCTACTGGGGTCCCCTCTGCCATCTTCCCATTACTTGACTGTCGGCCTCTCTTCCCTACTGGGGTCCCCTCTGCCATCTTCCCATTTCTTCTCTGTTGGCCTCTCTTCCCTACTGGGGTCCCCTCTGCCATCTTCCCATTACTTGACTGTCGGCCTCTCTTCCCTACTGGGGTCCCCTCTGCCATCTTCCCATTACTTGACTGTCGGCCTCTCTTCCCTACTGGGGTCCCCTCTGCCATCTTCCCATTACTTGACTGTCGGCCTCTCTTCCCTACTGGGGTCCCCTCTGCCATCTACCCTTTTTTTGTCTGTTGGCCTCTCTTCCCTACTGGAGTCCCCTCTGCCATCTTCCCATTTCTTCTCTGTTGGCCTCTTTTCCCTACTGGGGTCCTCTCTGCCATCTTCTCATTTCTTGACTGTTGGTCTCTCTTCCCTACTGGGGTCCTCTCTGCCATCTTCCCATTTCTTCTCTGTTGGCCTCTCTTCCCTACTGGAGTCCCCTCTGCCATCTTCCCATTTCTTCTCTGTTGGCCTCTTTTCCCTACTGGGGTCCCCTCTGCCATCTTCCCATTTCTTGTCTGTTGGCCTCTTTTCCCTACTGGGGTCCCCTCTGCCATCTTCCCAATTCTTGTCTGTTGGCCTCTCTTCCCTACTGGGGTCCCCTCTGCCATCTACCTATTTCTTGTCTGTTGGCCTCTCTTCCCTACTGGGGTCCCCTCTGCCATCTTCCCATTTCTTGTCTGTTGGCCTCTCTTCCCTACTGGGGTCCCCTCTGCCATCTACCCATTTCTTGTCTGTTGGCCTCTCTTCCCTACTGGGGTCCCCTCTGCCATCTTCCCATTTCTTCTCTGTTGGCCTCTCTTCCCTACTGGGGTTCCCTCTGCCATCTTCCCATTACTTGACTGTCGGCCTCTCTTCCCTACTGGGGTCCCCTCTGCCATCTTCCCATTACTTGACTGTCGGCCTCTCTTCCCTACTGGGGTCCCCTCTGCCATCTTCCCATTTCTTCTCTGTTGGCCTCTCTTCCCTACTGGGGTCCCCTCTGCCATCTTCCCATTACTTGACTGCTGGCCTCTCTTCCCTACTGGGGTCCCCTCTGCCATCTTCCCATTACTTGACTGTCGGCCTCTCTTCCCTACTGGGGTCCCCTCTGCCATCTTCCCATTACTTGACTGTCGGCCTCTCTTCCCTACTGGGGTCCCCTCTGCCATCTTCCCATTACTTGACTGTCGGCCTCTCTTCCCTACTCCATTCATACCTGTAGAAAAGTTATTAGTGTGTGGAAAGTTATCTGTAACTCTCTTATGTCTCCCACTCTTGTGTTTTGAGCTGTGAGGCCCTAGATTCTGCATGGTGGCTCGTACATCTTAAGTGAGGATTATTTACTTGTAAAGATATATTTATATAATACACACATATTACACAGCTCTGTACAGAGAACATTTCAGTCATTCACATCAGTCCCTACCCCAGGAGCTTGCAGTCTATGGGGTCTATGTACTAGGCCTTGGGGAGAGATAAAGTGGACGGGGATAAAATACCAACCAACCAGCTCCTGACTGTCATTTTTCAAACACAGTCTGTAACATGGCAGTTAAGTTCTGATTGGCTGGTATGTTATCTCCAAGACTTAAGGAGGACATATACTAAGTAGTGATAAAAGTGGAGACGTGAGCCAGTGGAGAAGTTGCCCATGGCAACCAATCAGCATTGACAGAACATTTATAATTTGCATACTATAAAAGTATACAGAGCAGCTGATTGGTTGTCATGGGCAACTTCTCCACTGGCTCACTTTTCCACTTTTATCACTGCTTAGTACATGTCCCCCTTAGTACATAAACCCCTTTATTCCCTATATCATGGATATGCTCACTAGGGATAATTTTATCAAAAGCCTACCAGCATGTTTTTTGGCGTGTGAGAGGAAATTGGCGCACCCAGATGAAACCTATACAGTCAATGAGAGAGCATAAAAACTCCACACCAATAGAGCCTTGTTCAGGCATTGACCTAATGACCGCAGGGCGATGAGGCAGTAATGCTGACCACTACACTAACCAAGCATTGAGCTTAGTGATCTCTCTCTCACACCTACCTACTGTACAAGGAGGCCAGCAGGTCTGTGCATCTATAGTATTGAGGCCACGCTCTAGTGCATTAGTAGCAATGTGCCCCATTATCGCCAAAGGTGTCAAAATCCATAGTGGTAGCAATCGTCCCTCCTTCCACCCCAACTCCCCCGCAGAAGCCTATGTTAATCGTTAATAGTAGTGATTAATTACTGTATTTGCATGGTGCTACATTTATTTTATATGAATGTACAAACAAAAATGGCAGCGTCCCACGCATTTAATGTAATACACATACATATACAAAGACTTAATGCTTCCTGTGCAGGAAATGTGTGGGGAATTAATTGAGAATAAACCAGTGTTACAAACTGTGAAATGAAGAGAAAGGTAAATGAGGAAATGTTTAGCTAATTTGTTCATTGAGAACATAGACAGGAAATAGTTATTGTTTTAGACATGGAGTTATGTACATAGAGGGAAGAGCCACGCCAAAATCTCCACCCACTGCTTCTGGGACATGTGTCCTGTCCCTTTCCCCCAGCAGGTGAGCAATTCTACACATTCCCATTTAATGTACAGCACAAAAGAAACATCTGATTTAGAAGACAGCAAAAATAAAACTTGGTGATTACACAGGTATAATTATTGATTAGGCTAGAGGGGGAGGCAACGTTTGACACTCAAGAGGCTGTGGAACTACACATCCCAGCATGTAACAGGTAATGAAGAAGTGTGCTAATTCTGTCACAATATAAAACTCCTTTTTTCACAACTGATTCCCCCTGTCAGCCAAATGTAATTATCCCCCAGCTGGAAAAACACTATGGCCCAAATGTATTAAGCCTTAAAACGTGATAAACTGAAGACAGATAAATAAAGGGCTAGATGCATCATCGCTTGTAAAGTGATAAAATGGAGAGTGAAAAAGTACCAGCCAATCAGCTCCTAACTGCCATGTTACAAGCTGTGTTTCAAAAATGGTAGTAAGCAGCTGATTGGCTGGCACTTTTTCACTCTGCATTTTATCACTTTCCAAGCGATGATGCATCTAGCCCAAAGAGTGATATATGACCAGCCAATCAGCTGCCTGTTATTTTTAAATCACATCCTCATACCTCCTAACATTGTCAGGGTCCACCGACGGCACGCTCACGTCCGAAAAGGTGGCGTGGCCTCGGGTAAAGGGGGCATGGCTTTGTGGGAATGCCCGTCCCTGTTTTCATCACTATAGGGGCACGGCCAGCACTCTGTGCGCTGCTGGCCATGCAGGCAGAATCTCTGCCTCCCGTGAATAAGCACTGCAGCACCCACTTAATGAGTGACAGGGAGCCTCCCAACTGCACCCACCCCACCGTCGGACAATGTGGCCCGCGGGTGGGATAGTCGGACAATCCCAAAAAAAGGGAACTGTTTCGTAAAAATCAGGTATGTGAGATATGCATATTTACATGGCAGCTGGGAAGCTGATTGGCTGGTACTTTATCACTCTTTATCCGTTTCCGCTTTATCTCATTTTAAGGCTTAATACATTTGGACCTAAATCTCTCCGTGAAGTCTCAGTATCGTGACACAAAAGAGTAATGCAAAACTATAATACATATATTTCAATATTTTAACCAACTAGTGGAAATGGTGGAAATTAAGTGAAAGTCCAATTCCCAGGTAATAGAGAACTCCCCTTAGCCCGGAATAGGCCCCAGTGCTACGATATTAAATAAAATGATGTTCACACTGTTGCTTACATGAGACCAGTGGGAAACAATCATGTAAAGGTTTCTTTTCTCAACCTTCTATAAAATAAGTTGGTAGTGTTCTGCCACACAGAGAGGAACATTGTGGCTAATTCAGACCTGATCACTGGGCAGCGGTTTTTGCACTGCTGCGATCAGATAGTCGCCGACTATGGGGGGAGTGTATTTTAGCTGTGCAAACGCATGTGTAGCAGAGCTGTACAAACAGATCTTGTGCAGTCTCTGTGCAGCCCAGGACTTACTCAGCCGCTGCGATCACTTCAGCCTGTCCGGGACCGAAATTGACGTCAGGAACCCTCCCTGCAAACATGGACACGCCTGCGTTTTTCCAAACACTTCCTGAAAACGGTCAGTTGACACCCACAAACGCCTTCTTCCTGTCAATCTACTTGCGATCGCCCGTGCGAATGGATGCGTCGCACAAACCTATCGCTGAGCGGGGATCCGCTTTGTAGCCGTGCGACATGCCTGTGCATTGCGGTGCATATGCATGCGCAGTTTGTGTGAAAACGCACAGCAGAGATCAGATCTGAATCGGCCCCATTCACCAGTGATATCCACGATGTATAAGTGATTGGACTCCCTGCGGAAGTGAAATGGTGTGCTTCTGCAGCAAACGTATTTGCGAAGGTATAAAACGGGTAGAAATTAGTGATGTGCACCGGACATTTTTCGGGTTTGGTGTTTTGGTTTTGGATACGGTTCCGTGGCCGTGTTTTGGATTCGGACGCGTTTTGGCAAAACCTCACCGAATTTTTTTTTGTCGGATTCGGGTGTGTTTTGGATTCGGGTGTTTTTTTTAAAAAAAAACCCTAAAAAACAGCTTAAATCATAGAATTTGGGGGTCATTTTGATCCCATAGTATTATTAACCTTAATAACCATAATTTCCACTCATTTCCAGTCTATTCTGAATACCTCACAATATTATTTTTAGTCCTAAAATTTGCACCGAGGTCGCTGGATGGCTAAGCTAAGCGACACAAGTGGCCGACACAAACACCTGGCCCATCTAGGAGTGGCACTGCAGTGTCAGACAGGATGGCACTTCAAAAAAATTGTCCCCAAACAGCACATGATGCAAAGAAAAAAAGAGGCGCACCAAGGTCGCTGTGTGACTAAGCTAAGCGACACAAGTGGCCGACACAAACACCTGGCCCATCTAGGAGTGGCACTGCAGTGTCAGACAGGATGGCACTTCAAAAAAATAGTCCCCAAACAGCACATGATGCAAAGAAAAAAAGAGGCGCACCAAGGTCGCTGTGTGACTAAGCTAAGCGACACAAGTGGCCGACACAAACATCAGGCCCATCTAGGAGTGGCACTGCAGTGTCAGACAGGATGGCACTTCAAAAAAATTGTCCCCAAACAGCACATGATGCAAAGAAAAATGAAAGAAAAAAGAGGTGCAAGATGGAATTGTCCTTGGGCCCTCCCACCCACCCTTATGTTATATAAACAGGACATGCACACTTTAACGAACCCATCATTTCAGCGACAGGGTCTGCCACACGACTGTGACTGAAATGACTGGTTGGTTTGGGCCCCCACCAAAAAAGAAGCAATCAATCTCTCCTTGCACAAACTGGCTCTACAGAGGCAAGATGTCCTCCTCATCATCATCCTTCGATTCCTCACCCCTTTCACTGTGTACATCCCCCTCCTCACAGATTATTAATTCGTCCTCACTGGAATCCACCATCTCAGATCCCTGTGTGCTTTCTGGAGGCAATTGCTGGTGAATGTGTCCATGGAGGAATTGATTATAATTCATTTTGATGAACATCATCTTCTCCACATTTTCTGGAAGTAACCTCGTACGCCGATTGCTGACAAGGTGAGCGGCTGCACTAAACACTCTTTCGGAGTACACACTGGAGGGAGGGCAACTTAGGTAGAATAAAGCCTGTTTGTGCAAGGGCCTCCAAATTGCCTCTTTTTCCAGCCAGTATACGTACGGACTGTCTGACGTGCCTACTTGGATGCGGTCACTCATATAATCCTCCACCATTCTTTCAATGGTGAGAGAATCATATGCAGTGACAGTAGACGACATGTCAGTAATCGTTGGCAGGTCCTTCAGTCCAGACCAGATGTCAGCACTCGGTCCAGACTGCCCTGCATCACCGCCAGCGGGTGGGCTCGGAATTCTTAGCCTTTTCCTCGCACCCCCAGTTGCGGGAGAATGTGAAGGAGAAGATGTTGACGGGTCACGTTCCGCTTGACTTGACAATTTTCTCACCAGCAGGTCTTTGAACATCTGCAGACTTGTGTCTGCCGGAAAGAGAGATACAACGAAGGTTTTAAATCTAGGATCGAGCACGGTGGCCAAAATGTAGTGCTCTGATTTCAACAGATTGACCACCCGTGAATCCTGGTTAAGCGAATTAAGGGCTCCATCCACAAGTCCCACATGCCTAGCGGAATCGCTCTGTTTTAGCTCCTCCTTCAATGTCTCCAGCTTCTTCTGCAAAAGCCTGATGAGGGGAATGACCTGACTCAGGCTGGCAGTGTCTGAACTGACTTCACGTGTGGCAAGTTCAAAGGGTTGCAGAACCTTGCACAACGTTGAAATCATTCTCCACTGTGCTTGAGTCAGGTGCATTCCCCCTCCTTTGCCTATATCGTGGGCAGATGTATAGGCTTGAATGGCCTTTTGCTGCTCCTCCATCCTCTGAAGCATATAGAGGGTTGAATTCCACCTCGTTACCACCTCTTGCTTCAGATGATGGCAGGGCAGGTTCAGGATTGTTTGGTGGTGCTCCAGTCTTCTGTACGCGGTGGCTGAATGCCGAAAGTGGCCCGCAATTCTTCGGGCCACCAACAGCATCTCTTGCACGCCCCTGTCGTTTTTTAAATAATTCTGCACCACCAAATTCAATGTATGTGCAAAACATGGGACGTGCTGGAATTTGCCCAGATGTAATGCACGCACAATATTGCTGGCGTTGTCCGATGTCACAAATCCCCAGGAGAGTCCAATTGGGGTAAGCCATTCTGCGATGATGTTCCTCAGTTTTCGTAAGAGGTTGTCAGCTGTGTGCCTTTTATGGAAAGCGGTGATACAATGCGTAGGCTGCCTAGGAACGAGTTGGCGTTCACGAGATGCTACTACTGGTGCCGCCGCTGCTGTTCTTGCTGCGGGAGGCAATACATCTACCCAGTGGGCTGTCACAGTCATATAGTCCTGAGTCTGCCCTGCTCCACTTGTCCACATGTCCGTGGTTAAGTGGACATTGGGTACAACTGCATTTTTTAGGACACCGGTGACTCTTTTTCTGAGGTCTGTGTACATTTTCGGTATCGCCTGCTAGAGAAATGGAACCTAGATGGTATTTGGTACCGGGGACACAGTACCTCAATCAAGTCTCTAGTTGCCTCTGAATTAACGGTGGATACCGGAACCACGTTTCTCACCGCCCAGGCTGCCAAGGCCTGAGTTATCTGCTTTGCAGCAGGATGACTGCTGTGATATTTAATCTTCCTCGCAAAGGACTGTTGGACAGTCAATTGCTTACTGGAAGTAGTACAAGTGGTCTTCCGACTTCCCCTCTGGGATGACGATCGACTCCCAGCAGCAACAACAGCAGCGCCAGCAGCAGTAGGCGTTACACTCAAGGATGCATCGGAGGAATCCCAGGCAGGAGAGGACTCGTCAGACTTGCCAGTGACATGGCCTGCAGGACTATTGGCTTTCCTGGGTAAGGAGGAAATTGACACTGAGGGAGTTGGTGGTGTGGTTTGCAGGAGCTTGGTTACAAGAGGAAGGGATTTAGTGGTCAGTGGACTGCTTCCGCTGTCATCCAAAGTTTTTGAACTTGTCACTGACTTATGATGAATGCACTGCAGGTGACGTATAAGGGAGGATGTTCCGAGGTGGTTAACGTCCTTACCCCTCCTTATTACAGCTTGACAAAGGCAACACACGGCTTGACACCTGTTGTCCGCATTTGTGTTGAAATTATTCCACACCGAAGAGCTGATTTTTTTTGTATTTTGACCAGGCATGTCAATGGCCATATTCGTCCCACGGACAACAGGTGTCTCCCCGGGTGCCTGACTTAAACAAACCACCTCATCATCAGAATCCTCCTTGTCAATTTCCTCCCCAGCGCCAGCAACACCCATATCCTCATCCTGGTGTACTTCAACAGTGACATCTTCAATTTGACTATCAGGAACTGGACTACGGGTGCTCCTTCCAGCACTTGCAAGGGGCGTGCAAATGGTGGAAGGCGCAAGCTCTTCCCGTCCAGTGTTGGGAAGGTCAGGCATCGCAACCGACACAATTGGACTCTTCTTGGGGATTTGTGATTTAGAAGAACGCACAGTTCTTTGCTGTGCTTTTGCCAACTTAAGTCTTTTCATTTTTCTAGCGAGAGGATGAGTGCTTCCATCCTCATGTGAATCTGAACCACTAGCCATGAACATAGGCCAGGGCCTCAGCCGTTCCTTGCCACTCCGTGTCATAAATGGCATATTGGCAAGTTTACGCTTCTCATCAGACGCTTTCAATTTTGATTTTTGGGTCATTTTACTGAACTTTTGTTTTTTGGATTTTACATGCTCTCTACTATGACATTGGGCATCGGCCTTGGCAGACGACGTTGATGGCATTTCATCGTCTCGGCCATGACTAGTGGCAGCAGTTTCAGCACGAGGTGGAAGTGGATCTTGATCTTTCCCTATTTTAACCTCCACATTTTTGTTCTCCATTTTTTAATGTGTGGAATTATATGCCAGTATCAATAGCAATGGCCTACTACTATATATACTGCGCACAACTAAAATGCACCACAGGTATAGAATGTAGATGGATAGTATACTTAATGACGACACAGAGGTAGGTACAGCAGTGGCCTTCTGTACCGTACTGCTATATATACTGGTGGTCACTGTGTCAGCAAACTGCAAAACTAAAATGCACCACAGGTATAGAATGTAGATGGATAGTATCAGTGGCGCACCCAGGGGGGGTTTCCGAGTACCCAGAAACCCCCCTCCACTAAAAAAAAAAAAAAAAAATTTTTTTTTTTTTTTTTTTTTTTAGCTGCATGAGTATTATTAATGACTGTCTAGCGTCCTCTGCAGCCTGCTGTCTTCCTGGTGGCACTTGCAAGTGCAATAAAAGTTTACTTTATTTTAATTATAGTACATATATATCCATGTGCCTACATATATACACATGTATATACATACATACATACATATAAACACACACACACACACATATGATATATATATATATATATATATACATGTGTATATATATGTGTACTGTATGTGTGTGTATATATATATATATATATATATATATATATATGTATGCATGTTTAATATGCTATGTATATGTGTATATGGGTTCACTACGATCTCCCGGCGGCCGGCCTCCTGGCGACCAGCATACCGGCGCCGGGAGGCCGGCCGCCGGCTTACCAACAGTGTGGCGAGCGCAAATGAGCCCCTTGCGGGCTCGCTGCACTCGCCACGCTACGCGCGCCACACTATTCTATTCTCCCTCCAGGGGGGTCGTGGACCCCCACGAGGGAGAATAAGTGTCGGTATGCCGGCGGTCAGGCTCCCGGCGCCGGTATGCTGGTCGCCGGGAGCCCAACCGCCGGCATACTGAAGACCACCCGTGTATATGTATGTGTATACACACACAGACACACTAGTTTTACGGACCCAGCATATACTGGGTCACCTCAGTCCCCACCCCCGTGATTGGCTCCGCCCTGTTCTGGAAACCCCCCCATGCAAATCCTGCGTTTGCCACTGAGTATACTTAATGACGACACAGAGGTAGGTACAGCAGTGGCCTTCCGTACCGTACTGCTATATATAGTATACTGGTGGTCACTGTGTCAGCAAACTGCAAAACTAAAATGCACCACAGGTATAGAATGTAGATGGATAGTATACTTAATGACGACACAGAGGTAGTTACAGCAGTGGCCTTCCGTACCGTACTGCTATATATAGTATACTGGTGGTCACTGTGTCAGCAAACTGCAAAACTAAAATGCACCACAGGTATAGAATGTAGATGGATAGTATACTTAATGACGACACAGAGGTAGGTACAGCAGTGTCCTTCCGTACCGTACTGCTATATATACTGGTGGTCACTGTGTCAGCAAACTGCAAAACTAAAATGCACCACAGGTATAGAATGTAGATGGATAGTATACTTAATGACGACACAGAGGTAGGTACAGCAGTGGCCTTCCGTACCGTACTGCTATATATACTGGTGGTCACTGTGTCAGCAAACTGCAAAACTAAAATGAACCACAGGTATAGAATGTAGATGGATAGTATACTTAATGACGACACAGAGGTAGGTACAGCAGTGGCCTTCCGTACCGTACTGCTATATATAGTATACTGGTGGTCACTGTGTCAGCAAACTGCAAAACTAAAATGCACCACAGGTATAGAATGTAGATGGATAGTATACTTAATGACGACACAGAGGTAGGTGCAGCAGTGGCCTTCCGTACCGTACTGCTATATATAGTATACTGGTGGTCACTGTGTCAGCAAACTGCAAAACTAAAATGCACCACAGGTATAGAATGTAGATGGATAGTATACTTAATCGCGACACAGAGGTAGGTACAGCAGTGGCCTTCCGTACCGTACTGCTATATATAGTGTACTGGTGGTCACTGTGTCAGCAAACTGCAAAACTAAAATGCACCACAGGTATAGAATGTAGATGGATAGTATACTTAATGACGACACAGAGGTAGGTACAGCAGTGGCCTTCCGTACCGTACTGCTATATATACTGGTGGTCACTGTGTCAGCAAACTGCACAACTGAAATGCACCACAGGTATAGAATCTAGATGGATAGTATACTTGACGACACAGAGGTAGGTACAGCAGTGGCCTACTGTACCGTAATGCTATATATTATATACTGGTGGTCACTGGTCAGCAAAACTCTGCACTGTACTCCTCAATAAAGCAGCACACTGAGCACAGATATGGAGTGTTTTTCAGGCAGACAACGTATACTGGTGGTCACTGTCAGCAAAACTCTGCACTGTACTCCTGCTATATAATACAGCTGCTCCCCAGTCCCCACATTTAAGCAGTGTGAGCACAGATATATGCAGCACACTGAGCACAGATAAGGAGCGTTTTTTTTCAGGCAGAGAACGGATAAAACTGGTGGTCACTGATCAGCAAAACTCTGCACTGTACTCCTCCTATATTATACAGCTGCTCCCCAGTCCTCCCCACAAATTAAGCAATAAAAGCACAATCAAGTTCAACAATAACGGAGAGGACGCCAGCCACGTCCTCTCCCTAACATTTCCAATGCACGAGTGAAAATGGCGGCAACGCGCGGCTGCTTATATAGAATCCGAATCTCGCGAGAATCCGACAGCGCGGATGATGACGTTCGGGGCCGCGCTCGGGTTATACCGAGCCATACGGGAGAATCCGAGTATGGCTCGGACCCGTGTAAAAAGGTGTGAAGTTCGGGGGGGGTTCGGTTTCTGAGAAACCGAACCCGCTCATCACTAGTAGAAATGCTAACGAAATGGCTTGGCGGGATGGAGCTAACCAGTTTGAAAAGGGGATCATCACAAGCTGCTCAATCTGAGGGGGGAGAGAAGCATTGCGAATGTTAGGAAGGTTCCTAAATCCACTGTGTCTTTGGGCCCTCATTCCGAGTTGTTCGCTCGCAAGCTACTTTTAGCAAAAATGCCAAACGACAAAGCCGCCACCCTCTGGGAGTGTATCTTAGCATACAGAATTGCTAACGAAAGATTAGCAATTGCTAACGAAAGATTAGCAATTGCTAACGAAAGATTAGCAATTCTGCTATAAGTATTTCCTTGCAGTTTCTGAGTAGCTCCAGACCTACTCCTAGATTGCGATCACCTCAGTCCGTTTAGTTCCTGCTTTGATGTCACAAACACGCCAGCGTCTAGCTGCTTCCGACCAGCCACTTCTCCGTTTCTCCAGCCACTGCTGCGTTTTTACCTGGCACGCCTGCGTTTTTTTTAGCACAATCCCTGAAAACGGACAGTTTTCCGCCCAGAAACACCCACTTCCTGTCAATCACACTACGATCAGCAGAGCGATTGAAAAGCTTTGTTCGCCTGTGAGTAAAATAGCATAGTTTTGTGTAAAATTGCTTAGCGCGTGCGCCCTCCTGTGCATACACATGCGCAGAACTGCCGGATTTTAGCCTATTAGCAATTCTGCTAAAAAATAGCAGCGAGCGAAACAACTCGGAATGACCACCTTTGTCATTAATGCGTGTAAGAAGAATGGTTATTGTAGGAATGCACCGCACCCTGGAAGACCCCCAAAACTGCAACACAGGGACCGGAGCATGCTAACCAGGAAGCTGCTTTAAGAACAGGGGTCATCCCATGCATACCATTGCACGCAGTGTTCCAAATGGCCACTAATTTGCTTGATTTAACAAAAAACACTTCCTAGGGAGGCCCATACACTTGGATATTATGGGGTGAGCAGCTACTCATAAGCCTCTAGTCAGTGTCGGACAGGGGCATGAAGGGGCCCACCGGGGGGAATGCAGTGATATGGGGCCCATACTTAGTGGTGTGGTCAGCCTACAAAGAGGGTGTGGCCAGCCTCCACAGAGGCTTGAAATACACAATAGACTTGTGCAGTGTAATGCAACATAGCTATTAGCTACCATGTATAATACAAATGCACAGTCTCGGTACCTGATCCCTAGAGGAAGGAGTGGGACCTCAGACAGTGGGGCCCCACTGGTGGTTTCCCCGTACCACTGTGGGCCAGTCCGACCCTGCCTCTAGTCACAAAGAAGAATCCAGCCCAGCACTTATGGTGGTGTAAAGAGTACAAAAAACTGGACAGTGGAACAGTGGCGGCGAGTGTCATGGAGTGACAAATCACGATTAACGAGTGTACAGTACCTACAGTAAAGCATGGATTTAGTGGCGTTTCACCTGGTTTGGCATGGGTCCACTAGCAGTAACATACCTCCCAACTTTGCAACATATAGATGTGGGACGTGCCCTCGGTGGAAGGGCGCAGCTTTGGCTAAGGGGGCATGGCCCTTGTGGCACGGGCCCCGGTTTTGTAATTGTGGGGGGTGTGCCCAGCGCTCCCTGAGCAGCTGGACAGCACCCTCCTCACCTCTGTGTACTGTATAGATGCCATGCGCATCACTAGCTGCTTTGCATAGCAGAGCAGCGGGAGATCAAAGGATCCCCCAACTGTCCCACCCGCGGGACACTGCTGCCCGTGGGTGGGACAGCAGGACAGTGTCCGAATAGCAGGACTGTCCCGCTGGTATCGGGACAGTTGGGAGGGATGGTTGTAATGCATGGTCACATTAACTGAGAAGGATAAAAATGTTCTTGATAACTCTCTGGTCCCTACATTGTGGAAGTTCTAGGTAAAGTTTTTCATCAGATGATGACAATACCACCTGTCATGTTTCCAGGGCAATGCTGGACTGGTACACAGAAAATTTGGTAACCCAGATGGACTGCCCAGCTCAGAGTCCAGATCTTAACCCCACTGAGAACTTCTGGGGTGAATTGGAGGTAGGGATACATTCTAGGCCAACTTGACCTTCTTCAGTGTCACTGTTACTGGTCTAATGGCAAAAATGGCTGCTGTTGGGAATTGAGGGATCACTCAGATATCGCTGATATCTGTGATACATGGCGGTGATGCAAAATAATTTGTCGTCACCGCCCTGAAAATGGGTGTTTTGGAGGAATAAGCTGCAAATATTTAATAATAAGTGGGCCCCAAAATGATTGCTGTGATCTGGACCTGGCAGGAGCTGGCTGTTTGCATGGTCATCTGCTGTGAAGCTTCCATATGCTCCTCTGCTGCATTCTCATCACAGTGATGGTCAATTTTAAGAGAACTCTGGGACAACAGAACTCAGGATCAGATTCAGAGAACAGAGACAGAGCTGCCCGTATACTGTACCTAAACTTAACCTCATCACTACTCTAGCCTCTAGATTTTAATGCACTGGCTGCACGAGAAGCACCTTCTTTATAGAATGAAATAGAGGTTTTCAATCAAGGACTGACAATAATGCCAATAATGTAATAATGTAGATAACCTGTGCACTGCAGGAGGGGGTGCAGAAAGCCCCCAGAATTTGGAACTGACTGACAGTAGCCTAGGGATCAGCACGCCGCAGAATGCCAGCGGGGGGCGCAACGCTATGGGTTCAGTGGCGAGCTGTGCTTGCCACAGGTCCTTTTCCCACTCTATGGGTGTCATGGACCCCCACGAAAGGGAATAGTCCCTGCTAGTCGACATGCCATCTGTTGGGAATAGGGGTGTGCGGGATATAGGTGCCGGTGACATAACTACATCCCAATTGTGTTGTTTCAATATTTCAGCTGCCAAGGATTGAAGGATCCTCTGATTGTATCCGCGTGTACGCGTGTATTGGCACTATGATCGAACCTTTAGTACGGAAGTTAAGTCGCACGATCAATCACATGAAAGGTATGATTGTATCCGCGTGTATCCATTCTATCGGCTTTATGACTTTGGGCTCTATCTTAATTTGTGGTGATAGAAGAGGTTAATTTTCACTGCAATATATCCTGAAATACTTCTTCAGGATCCAGATTCCGGATTCCCGATACTGCTCGGAATGTCATTGTCGGCATCCCGAGGTGGATCGTTATGCCTTTGCTGGGATCCTGAATACTGGAATCCTCATCGAGGTCTGCCAGGCCACTGCGCTGGTTAGCTCCAGGGGGAGAGGGGAGGAGGGAGGGTCTTTGGGTAGGTTTAGGCTGCAGGGGGAGGGTTAGGGTTAAACTGCTATAGGGGGATTAGGGTTAGCCTGTAGGGAGGGTGGGAGGATTTGGTTTAGGCTGCAGGGAGGAGGTTGGGGTTGGTCCACACCAGGGAGGGTTGGGGTTAGGTTGCGGGGAAGGGATGGGGGGGGGGGGGCGGTGTTAGGGTCAGGCTGCATGAAAGGAGATGTTAAGGAGGTTAGGGTTAGATTACTTACCAAATAGGTGTTGGGATTCTGAGCATTGGAGAGCCGTTGTCTGTATTTTGACTGCTGGCATCCCAAATGACGGGATCATTGCAATTGCAGTGCGCTCCCCTATAGATGTCTGTAATACAAATATTGTCACAGCCAAGCATTTAGAGAAGCATCTTACTGTAGAAATGTAGTGCCGGTGTGTACATGCAATGAAACAGGGAGGAGGGGGGGGGTAATCTATCTAAGTGTTTGGCAAAGGTGTGAGATTTCTGTGCCCGAAAACGTTGCCCATGCTTAATGCACAAAATCCTACTTCTTCTACAGTTGCCTGCCAAAAGCTTTACTTTATTCAGTTCAGGAGGCATATTGCTGGACTTTTCTCGTAAATGTTTTCAAACAGCTGGGAAATGACTGCCATACATTATACGGACAGTAAATCTAGCCCAAGGAGCCCCCATTCACCCCAATATCCTGGCCTACGGAAGTACATATACTAATACTCCTTTCAAACATAAGCCAAGAACCTGGGTTTTTGACGGTGAACGCACATTGACCAAGGTCCGGCTTACGTCTGAAAGGGTCTACCCAGGTTGACAGTCCCAGGTCCCGTGCCCCTGTAATCAGCCAGGGTTTTTCCCAGGACTTGCAACCCAGGTAGAAGACTTTTCGCCATTTGGGGGGCTGCCTGAGGGGGATTCTGATGAGGTCATAAGAGGCAGATGGAGAGAAAGATGCTGGAGGGAGACACATGCAAAGGCAATGGATGGTCACTGGATGCTAGATTTGTTGCCACAGGCAGTGAGGCATCATTCGCTGCATAGTACAGCAAATCCACAAGAGCTGGAGTAATGATGGCAGTTGGCAGAAAATAAATGGGTGACGTGGGTTCACATTTACCAACGCACAGACCCTGGCATTAGTAAAACGGTACCTGGTATTAGCATAATGTAGGAAATCAGGCTTCCGCAGCTGCCCACACTACAGCCACATTGCATCCAACTCAGAATTGGGACCTGATTTTATATATATATAGCAGAGCCATTTTCTTGCCTGAAAAAAGGGGATGCAGAATTGAAATTGCTCCTTCAGAGTCTCTCTGAACTAATCAATTCAGACACGTGGATCATTTGTCAGCTACATCACCGACGCAACAGAACATTGAATGTCTCTGTTCTTATGCAATTCAAATATCATACATTTAACGATGTGCATACTGAATGAGTTTCCTTCAGTGATGTTTACCAACCAACGCTTACTAAATCTGAGCAAACATTAATGTTTCCAAAATACACCAAGCCGAACAGTGTGAGTTCTGCTGTCTTCTGTTATCCTTCTAAATAAAGGATCTTCAAGCTATTCTATCTTTCCAATGAGGAACATTTCTTTTAAAGGGACAATATAATGAGTTCTGCTGTCTTCTGTTATCCTTCTAAATAAAGGATCTTCAAGCTATTCTATCTTTCCAATGAGGAACATTTCTTTTAAAGGGACAATATAATGGAATGATGGTCCTTCTAACGACATACAATAATATATGGCTTTTTATGAGTCTTAGGATACTCTGTAAGTTATGCCATGTCTTGAAGGATCCATGAAGTATGTGCCTCTTGCCATGCTTAGCATATGTGCTGGTGTCGGCTGAGATGGGTACTGACTGCCCAGGCTTGTTGGAGGGGCCTAGGTCAGTGGTTCCCAAACTTTCTTGAATCACGGCGCACTAGAGTACCGACATTTTTTTCACAGCAACCCTAGGATAAAAGTTTTTTTAGTGATAAATTTGGGAAAAAATGATTAGAGTAAGGAGGAGATGTACTAAGCAGGGATAAAAGTGGAGAAGTGAGCCAGTGGAGAAGTTGCCCATGGCAACCAATCAGCATTGACGGAACATTTATAATGTGCATACTATAAAAGTAGAGATGAGCGGGTTCGGTTCTCAAAGAACCGAACCCTACCGGACTTTGCCTTCCGAGTTCGATTCAGAGCCCAGCTCAGGTTTTCCCGCCTGACTCGGAAACCCGAACGCGGCAAAATGTCATCATCCCGCTGTTGGATTCTCGCGGGATTTGGATGCCACATAAGGAGCCGCGCATCGCGGGCATTTTCACTCCAGTCTCGGAGAGTGTATTGAGAGGACGTGTCCTCAGTGTTCAGTGTCTGTGTGGGGGCGGGAAAGTGGGGTGGAGAGTCTTGTGCTGTGTTGTGCTGCTCAGTCCAGTCCAGTGTAGTCACAGTGTTGGTGTCCTCTGCTGCCATATACCCAGTGTAGCTGTATAAAGTGGAGCTGTGTTGTGCTGTCCAGTCCAGTGTAGTCAGTGTATTGTGCTGCATCAGTCACAGTGTTGGTGTTCTCTGCTGCCATATATCCAGTGTAGCTGTATAAAGGGGTGCTGTGTTGTGCTGTCCAGTCCAGTGTAGTCAGTGTATTGTGCTGCATCAGTCCAGCCAGTCACAGTGTTGGTGTCCTCTGTTGCCATATATCCAGTGTAGCTGTATAAATTGGTGTGTTGTGCTGCATCAGACCAGTGGTAGTGTCCTGTCCATCAGTCATTCCAGTGACGAGGTAGTCACAGTGGTATACGCTGCTGCTATATGTCCACTGCTGCCGTATAATAATAGTAATAATAATAACAACAACAACAACAAGTCCCTTACTGGGTTGCTGTGTTTGTGCTGCATCAGGCCAGTGGTAGTGTCCTTGCTCATCAGTCATTCCTGTGACGAGACAGTCACAGTTGTATACGCTGCTGCTATATGTCCACTGCTGCCGTATAATAATAATAATAACAACAACAACAACAACCACAAGTCCCTTACAGTGTTGTTGTGTTGTGCTGCATCAGACCAGTGGTAGTGTCCTGTCTCATCAGTCATTCCAGTGATGAGGCAGTCACAGTGGTATACACTGCTGCTATATGTCCACTGCTGTCGTATAATAACAACAACAACAACAACAACAAGTCCCTTACAGTGTTGCTGTGTTGTCCTGCATCAGACCAGTGGTAGTGTCCTGGCCATCAGTCATTCCTGTGCCGCATATTGTCTTATATAACTCCCAAAAAATAATGGAGAACAAAAATTTGAGGATAAAATAGGGAAAGATCAAGATCCACTTCCTCCTAGTGTGAAGCTGCTGCCACTAGCCATGACATAGACGATGAAATGCCATCAACGTCGTCTGCCAAGGCCGATGCCCAATGTGATAGTAGAGGGCATGTAAAATCCAAAAAGCCAAAGTTCAGTAAAAAGACCCAAAAAAAGAAATTTAAATCATTTGAGGAGAAACATAAACTTGCCAATATGCCATTTACGACACGGAGTGGCAAGGAACGGCTGAGGCCCTGGCCTATGTTCATGACTAGTGGTTCAGCTTCACATGACGATGGAAGCACTCATAACTGAGGCCTTGACACTTATGTTGGTGTTAGACGTGCGCCTGGTATCCGCCATTAGTGCAGTGGGATTTAGACAATTGATGGAGGTATTGTGTCCCTGGTACCAAATCCCATCTAGATTCCACTTCACTAGGCAGGCGATAGCGAGATTTTGACATTTGATTCCAGTGATTTGGACGTATAATTACAGTGATTTTGCCAATTAATTTCAGTGATTTATAATTATTAATTACAGTGATCTTGCCAATTAATTCCAGTGACTTGGACGTATAATTCCAGTTGGAATTGTTTGTGTCACTTGGCTTAGTCATACAGCTACCTCATTGCACCTCTTCGACATCTTTGCATGAGGTGCTGTTTGGGGCCTAGTTTTTGAAAAGTGCCATCCTGTGTGACACTGCCGTATGAGTCCAGGGGTACTGCTGTATTAGTCCTGTAAAGTGGCTGGAGCTTGCGGGAGATGCTGTCAGTGGGCCGAAAAATTGCGGCCCACTCTCGGCATTCAGCCACTGTGTGACACTACTAGATGGGCCAGGTGGTTGTGTCGCTTAGCTTAGGCCTACAGCAACCTCGGTGTACCTTTTTTTCTTCTTGGCATCATGTGCTGTTAGGGGCCTTTTTTATATATCTGCCCTCCTGTCTGACACTGCAGTGCCACTCCTAGATGGGCCAGGTGTTTGTGTTGTCCACTTGTGTCGCTTAGCTTAGTCATCCAGCAACCTCGGTGCAAACTTTTGGCCTAAAAACAATATTGTGAGGTGTGAGGTGTTCAGAATAGACTGGAAATGAGTGGAAATTAATGTTATTGAGGTTAATAAATACAGTAGGAGCAAAATTACCCCAAAATTCTGTGACTTTAGCTGTTTTTGTGTTTTTTCCCCAAAAATCATCCAGATCCAAAATCAAAACCAAAACACGAAAGGGAGGTTTGGGCAAAACCAAGCCAAAACCAAAACACGAAAGTGGAATTAGAACCAAAACCAAAACACAAAACACGAAAAGTGCCCGCCGCACATCTCTGTATAAAAGTATTCAGAGCAGCTGATTGGTTGTCATGGGCAACTTCTCCACTTTTATCACTGCTTAGTACATGTCCCCCTAAGTAAATTATGCCTACCTCTAATTAACAGCTTTGCTTCCGATTGTCCACATGTTTTATGATTAGTACTAGTAGACACTAGTACTGGTTTTGGTTAACTTTGACCATAACTAATTTGATTTGGTCCTGGACCACCAACCTGAGGCACCCCAGTGTGGCCATGCCTGCTGGATTTGGCAAGGCACACCCAGTATCCAGCCGCCTTGAGCTCATCGCGGCCCTGCCTGTACCATGTGGCAATTGTATATGGAATATCAGCTGTAGATAGGGTTGCCACCTCATGCATAAATGATTCCTAGAGATCTCCCCCCCACCAATGCCAACCCCCTCCCCCCCCCCCCCCGACACCAAGCAATGTTCATGTAAGTAAAATGATGTACCATATTTATAAAATAGTAAATATGTATTTTACTAGAAATACACCAAATTTTGAAAAAGTCCTGAACAATTTTTGATTTGTATTCTACTTCTTAAAGGTATATGTAAGTGCCCTACAGGTGACGAATAGCCTTGCTCCAACACAATGCGTTTAGTACAATAACTAGGAATATTAGTGTAACCGTCTGCAAGCAGTGAAGACAAGAAATTTTGCCTCAAGCCTTTCAAACTATTTACAAACTCTCATACAGAATAAAGTCATCACATTGGATAGCACTAGCAGGCATGTGTGATGGCATTGCTTGAGGTAATTACACTGGTAGCTGGCAAGTGTGAAGTCATTTCATAAGGCCCAAAAAAAATGCACAACGTGTCAGATAAACGTGTTAGAAAATGATCCAGCTGTTAGGAATTGGCGAGCTCTCAATGTGGTCTCTTTATAGTTATATCCTCCCATACACCCACGAAGGATTCTTTATCACTGATGTGCTATTCATTTCTCCCCACACTGCTCCATGAACATATGCAGAGTATACACACATGTATCCTTACACGCCACACACACACCTACTGTCCCTCACTCTTATTACTACAGTACACACTCACACAGGTGAGTTGCCGTCGTTCTTTCCTCCATTCTGAGTCCCGCCAAAGCGCGATGACATCAAGGTAGATGCTAGATCCAAGTGGCCTAAAGGACCTATGATGTCAGGGGGAGGAGCCATATCACAAGGGGGAGGAGCTAGGCCAGCGGGATAGTTCCTCTACTATCCACACCACCAACTACTACCTTTAGTAACCCGGTGGCGAGCGAAGCGAGCCCATGAGGGTACATTTTGGGTACCCTGTTCAGCCGTGGCTCCTCCCCCTGGTGACGTGGCTCTGCCCCCGGAGACGTCAGAGATCCCTTACCCAACTTGGATTTAGAACCAACCATAACATCAACGCAGCAGCGGCACAGACCTCCTCTTCCGAATGGTCGGGTGGGGTGGGGGCGGGACCTCCTTTCCTGTAATCAGCCGGCGGCCGCAGCGTAAGGGGCACACCGCGGCAGTGCGGCACTGTACATGAGTTAGTGATGCGCAGGAAGGGGTGGGTCCCCTTATTTCGGGAGAGAGAAAAAGCCTCCTGGAGGGTTGCCACCAAATCCTGGAGAATCCAGGAAATCCGGGAGAGGTGGCAACCAAGGCTGTAGACCATGTTTCGATATGTGTGAATCCACTTAATAGTGATTATTTTTCATTAAAACCATGGAATAACACCTGATACTTAAAACAGTTTCTGTCTGAAACCAGTGAAAAACACTGTTGCTGCTATTTGACAGATAGGATGTGAATAACTGGCATTGCTTACTAATATAGTATCTGTAGCCATAGGAATAGTCAAGCTTTCACCACTGTCGTGTTTACAGATGTGGTTAAGTATGATCAGTTTTTCAATATTTGTGAAATGGCAGAAATGGTGTGTTTCTCAGTTTTTAACTGCCAATTTCAGGCAGTACAAGTCGGACAACAAGTATCAGAAGTTATGCAAGTAAATTTTAGTACTAAGCATGATTCTGAGTTTAGGGAGGACCACACCACACAACATGCACCCATTCACGCTACCTTCTAGTGTGCCACCCGAGCCATGGCAATCCTGGATGGGCAGTGTCCAGAAATCACAGCCCTCCCTGCTGACTCTTCCCACCTCGCAGGCTATGTGGCTGACAGCGCACATTACACAGTCCCCAGGTCCTGCTGCAGCACTGTAGGTGTGGTGAGCTGTATGACAACCCAATCCGCTCCAATTCTGCTCCGTCACCACTGATTAAGTAACTGGGATGTTTTCACCAAGTAAAATCTTGATAGAATGAGTTTCAGTGGGACTGTCAGTGCCTTTTATAGGGACATGTGACATCTGATGAGCCATACAGATTAAGTGGTCTACAGGTTGCCAAATGTCGGGATCCCGGCGCACAGTATACCGGCGCCGGGATCCCGACACCCGGCATACCGACAGATATTCTCCCTTGTGGGGGTCCACGACCCCCCTGAAGGGAGAATAAATAGCGTGGTGCCCGCAGCGTGGCGAGCGCAGCGAGCCCGCAATTGGCTCATTTGCGCTCGCCACGCTGTCGGTATGCCAGCGGTCGGGCTCCCGGCGCCGATATGCTGGTCGCCGGGAGCCCGGCCGCCCGCCGGCATACCATACTACACCCATACGGATTGGAGCCTTGACATTTCATGCACTGCGATTGGCTGGAATATCCAGGGGATGTACATTGTGGGCAGAGCAGCCATCAGGGGGGGACAGTGGGGACTGGAGTCCTGGGCCCTTAGAGAGAAGGGCCCACCCCTGGCTCCTACCGCCAATATTTTGAGAGCTGCACGGGCTGATGCATAGGGAGGTCTTAAAACAAGCCTTCCCCTGTGCATCAGCTCTTTGAATCGTTCCTGCAGGTTCACAATGATCCACCTATATGTAACGTCATGATGTTTGACACCACATAGGGGTGGAGCGGTGTGGCAGAATCTTTTTTTTTTTTGTGGGGGCCCTCTCTATTTTGTCAGTCCCGGCCCCCACAATTTCTGATGGCAGCCCTGATTGTGGGTGACTGTGGACCAAATCATGACGCAATTCACTAACATTTGCTCATCCTGCAGTAAAAGAAAATGTATTTGCTACTTCTAAAAACTCATTTATGACTGTTAAAACAGAGGCAGCTTCCAAATGTCCTCATTGTCCTGAGTAATTTAATGCCTCCAGCACAGATCACCTAATGGCATAGTTACTTGTCAATTTAATTCATGTTGCCTCTTCCCATCATATTGCAATTATTAGCACATTATCCCATTAGTACTCTGTATAATCCAACACTTGGCTGGAGATCTGACACACACACATTAAAGTACTTACTTGCTCCTGGTCTTTACACTGGTGCTTGTGACTACACTCAGGACTGAGGACTTAGCTGCATCTCTCTGCGAGCACCCAATGACTCACAAGTTGGTCAAGCAAGCAACATCCTGCTCCAACCTTAATCTAGGTACACACCTGAATGCTTAGAGGAATGATCCACGTTTTTTTTCTGACTGCTGAAACGATCCGGGGAACATCCATTTTCCTGTATTCACATCATGCAGTTATCATTGCTATATGAACCATAAATGTCCCTAAGAATCAGGGCGGGATGTACTAAAGAGAAAATGCGATAAAACCCCAACGTTTTCGGGGGTTTTATTGCATTTATTTTTCGTATGTACTAACACCCGCCACGTTTTCGCCACACAGGGTATCACTATCTTTGGATGGCGATAACCTATAGAAGCCTATGGGCTACTTATCGCTGACCACCGCAACCTGCCGCAGACGCCGTCCCCCGCCGCAGACGGCGACCCCGCTCCCCCTCGGCATACCTTCCTTCAGTAAGCCTGGACCCCGGAAGGTAATCTCCTCCTCCCCTAGCAACGCAGCTGGAGGTCCTTCCGGCTGCAGGGGGGAGGAGGAGGCGCCGGGGACAGCCTGCTGCCTGCTTCCCGGCAGCTGAGGAGAGGGAGAGCCCGAGGAGGTGACGGAGACCCCCCGCACACCAACTCACAGGTATCGCGGGGGGCGTCCGTCATCATTGCGATATTGATCGCATATGTTAGTATATATGCGATCAACATCGCTGCGATGGGTGGCGAGGGGCGACGATGTATGTTAATACATCCCGCCCTCAATGACATGATGTTTTAAGCATTCAATTTGTCTGAAGATGTCAGCACACACTGCATTTGCTGCATGTCAATGGCGCATCAGGACCAACAGACGTCATGCAACACTCCTGATGTCAGAGGCCAATCTGTCAGGTTTGTGAACGACGGTCGGTTCCAGGTTCTCTGTACACACTGTGCAATGATCGGACCGACCAGACATGCATTGACTATTCAGCCCGATTATTGCACGCACAGTGTGTATCTACCATGACATTGTTTATCTCCTCTGATCTCATTCTCACTCTCTATTCCTCTCTGTCCTGAAGCAGATCTCTCGGGAAGCCACACTGAAGCATTAGTTCAGGGAGGAGTAGTCCATCAGACAGCCATGGTTCACTAGGATTAAATCCAAAACGCATGAAAGGGTTAGAATCAAAAGCGATACTTGAGAATGTTGAACCGCTTTTTAATTCAATCTCATTTCTACTGTTCAATAGGTGAGACTTTTTCAGTACAAATATATATATATTTTTTAATCAAACTGCAGTCTGCCGTGTAAGAAGTTAGAGTTTGCCTTCACATCTGCGGTTTGCCACTCACTGGGGGTAATTCCAAGTTGATCGCAGCAGGAAATTTTTTAGCAGTTGGGCAAAACCATGTGCACTGCAGGGGGGGGCAGATATAACATTTTCAGAAAGAGTTAGATTTGGGTTGGTGATAGTGTTTCTGTGTAGGGTAAAAACTGTCTGCTTTATTGTTACACTGCAAATTAGATTGCAGATTGAACACACCACACCCAAATCTAACTCTCTCTGCACATGTTATATCTGCCTCCCCTGCAGTGCATATGGTTTTGCCCAACTGCTAAAAAATTTCCTGCTGCGATCAACTTGGAATTACCCCCACTGTTCGCAACTGAAACCTGTTCAGGTTTATCAAGTTAGGATGCAATACGTTTGGAAGCTGACTCGCACATTAAGCTCGATCACAAGGGAAGCGGCTTGAACACATATAGTACTAATTGGCTGAAATGTGATCAGATCTGTCAGATTTTCTCAAATTTAGCTAATATTTTAACTTTTTTAACAACCTATAATTTGAGAAATGTGTTGCCTGATGGGGCAAAGCTCAGTAGGCACAAAGGGGGTCATTTTGACCCGATCGCTCGCTGCAGTTTATCGCAGCACAGCGATCAGGTCGGATCTGCATATGCACCGGTGCCGCAGTGCGCCAGCGCATGCTGGACGGCCGAAGGCGGTTGTTCCGTAGCGATCGCCTCTGCCTGATTGACAAGCAGAGGCGGTCGCTGGACGGGAGGGGCCTGGACAGCAGCATTAAGCCGCCGTTTAGGGGGGCGCAGACCGGCCAATGCAGGCGTGGCCGGACCATTGCGGGGGCGGGCCGCGGTGGCTAATCGGTTCTCCTGGCCAGCCGCAGGAGCTGCGCTGGCCAGGAGTTACTCCTCAAATCCAAAAGCATTGCCGCTGCGCGATGCTTTCGCATTTCTGCAAGGGGGGGGGGGGGCGGTACTGATATGCGGGGCGGACTAGCCCTGTGCTGGGCATCCCACCGTATGTCTGTGTGCCTGATCGTAGCTGTGCTAAATTTAGCACAGCTACGATCGACTTGGAATGACCCCAAAATGTGAAACGGTAATATGTTGTAACTGATCCCCATGGAAGTCTAGGTATGGGAACCAGATTCCCATGCCATATTTTGCAATCCTGTAAAATATTACTTACAATACAAGTCAAGTTATCTGAGCAATTTTGGCTTCTTATTTTACAATAAAGTCTAAAACTTCTGTTGGCAAAGTAAACCAATAACTGCAGTGTTTGCTATAGCCAGGCTACATTTATACGCCTATGAAAATGCCTTATGCAGCTTGTAAATGCTGCAACAACATTTTCTCAAACTTATATTCTTCCTTTCCACATTCAAGTTCTCTTAGATCAAATCTTTCTAACAAAATATTGTGCTTTCTATTTTATAGTCTCATAATAAATATATGAAAACATGGGGTAGGTAGGCAGGTATACTGTAAGTAGGTGTATGTGTCATAAGGGGTAATTCAATTTCGTTGCGAGTTTGCAGAAGGCAAACGAGCATACTTGGCCTTCATGCATTCCCCCCCCCCCCCCCCCCCGAGATTTGCACAATTCAATTGAATTGTGCGAATCTTGGGTGCGCGCATGAAGGCCAAGAAATGCCAATTCCCAATACTTGCAGTGAGATAGAGCAAATTTTGTCCAAAAAACAAATGGGAAAATAGCATGAAAAAGTGGGGAAACCTTCCTGGACCCCAAAAAAGTGACAAATTTGTTAGCAAGACCATATATAAAACTGTTTGTGGGAATAAGGAAAGTACTGGACACTTTTACAAATTGTCAAATGGCTAATTTGTGTATTTAAAAAAAAAAAGTAAAATAGTTTACAAATTTTAACTGCAAATGAATAAAACAAAAAATGCAACAAAAAGTATAAAAAAGATGTTTTGAGGGTTAATTGAGGCCAGTTTTAATTTTGAAAAAAATAAATAAAAATAAATGTATAAAAAACATTTATTTTTCATTGAAAAAAATACTTCAATGAAATTTGGGGTGCATAACACAATGAAAAAGTGGAATTGGGAGTAATTTAAGTCCATTTTTTTTATTATTGCATTAATGACGTTTAATTATTGGCCCAATTAGGCTAATTGAAAACTTCCAAATGCCTAATTATTTATGTAGGGAAGGGGGGTGGGGGAAATTTGGGTCCAAGGGGTACTGATGCAAAGACTGAAATTTTTTCACCTTAAAATCTAGATTTTCCCTACCTTTTCACACCTTCAGGGGGTGCGAACAAAAATAGCCAAATTTACTCTGAAAAAGAAATGCAAGTTTGGAATTGAATTGCAAATGTAATCACAATGGGGGTCATTCCGACCCGATCGCATGCTGCGCTTCATCGCAGCCGTGCGATCGGGTCAGAACTGCACATGTGCTGCACCCACATTGCGACGCCGCTAGCGAAGAAAGAAGATTGACAGGAGGAAGGCGTTCCGGGGGGCATAAACTCACCGTTTTCTGGGCGTGAAGATCCGAACACAGGCGTGTCGAGGCGTTTGGAGGGCGGATGTCTGATGTCAATTCCGGGACGTGCAACGCTGGATTCATCGCACAGGGTAAGTAACTCATACCCTGGTCTTGTTTTACACAAAACTTTTTTTGCATAGCAGGGCTGCACAAGCGATCGCTGCCTTGCTATGCAGAAAAACACTTCCCAATAGGCGGCGTCTAGTTGATCACACGGGCAGCAAAAAGTTGCTACGTGCGATCAACTCGGAATGACCCCCAATGCTCGCAGGAGCAAACTCAATATTCAAAGAGTATAAACATGCACAGTAAGAGCTCCTTCCTAACAATAAATATAAATGAAAAATAATTGTAAGGTAAAATATTAAGGGCCTGATTCAAAACCACACGCAATCCACATTCAGTTTTGCAATACAATTTCTAAAGAATCGTAGGGTTTATCCGTTACGCAGAGTGCAAGCACAAAGGCGCTGTTGTGATCGAGTCAAACTGCATCAGAACTATTGTGTAAAAGTTATATGCTTCCTGTGCGGTGACTGGGGGTTCACTAGAAGTGCGCGCAATAACGTCCAGAGTGTTGTGGGTGCGTCAGTAAAGGCGGCTGCGTACGCAGACGCAGGCATGGGATGCCAGAGTCAGACACTACACCTACCATAGGACTACTGCAAGTTTAGATGGTTGTGACCGATGCACCAATCGATATTACAGTGTGCACAGATGCTAAAAGTTTGCAGCAGCATTTGCATAAAGTTGCAGACGGGCGAACACCAATAGACGCTGCTGGGTGTCACTCAGAATCAGGCAATAAATACCTAGGAATTTAATAAGTATGTTAAAGATGCTGCAGCTGTATAACAGTCAGATCAATAAATATCTATAACCCTTAGATCTCACTCATAAATAGGAAGTGGTTCTATTAAAGTGTCTATTCAATAAAATCATACACATGTACATTTGCAAGGTTTTTTTTTTAAACATACTTTTATTATTGAGTATATGATGCAATAATGAAGACAAAAGCTGTACGATGACAGTTACAGGAGTACGAATAATACAGATGGTAGCAATAATCAAGATTCAAGTCTTATCAAACATAAATTAACCAATAAGAAAAATAAATAAGCATGAGATTAGAAAATGAAATAAATAAAAATCAAGAAATAGTAACCAAAAAGAATGGCTGTATTGCACCCATGACCTAACAATGGACATACTGCTAACTATTGCCACATTATTCCTGCTTGCTCATATCAAGAATTGTTTTTGAATGTCTAATCATAGAACAACTATTAGTCCAAATTGTGTTTTTTTTGAAAAAGGACACATCTTCTGCTTTACAGCCGGCTGTGCATGCATCTGAATTGCAAAACGCGATGAGCCCAAAGTAGGTGCATGTATGCCACATTTTGGGGGTAATTTCAAGTTGATCGCAGTAGGAATTTAGTTAGCAATTGGGCAAAACCATGTGCACTGCAGGGGAGGCAGATTTAACATGTGCAGAGAGAGTTAGATTTGGGTGGGGTGTGTTCAATCTGCAATCTAATTTGCAGTGTAAAAATAAAGCAGCCAGTATTTACCCTGCACAGAAATAAAATAACCCACCCAAATCTAACTCTCTCTGCACATGTTAAATCTGCCTCCCCTGCAGTGCACATGGTTTTGCCCAATTGCTAACTAAATTCCTGCTGCGATCAACTTGGAATTACCCTCTTTGTGCGAATGGAGAACAGCCGGAAGTAGGCATTTCAGTGTGGCAACTGGGCGTTGAGTTTCAAGACGTGTAGCTAGAGGTCTGTGCTTTTCTGAGTGGTGGACAGGAGGCCTAAAAATGTACCCAGAGTGCCAAGCGCCCTTATGTTAGCCAAAAAGACTTCAACAAGTTTCTTGCTTATCCGCAGTCTATCTGAAGGTTTATAAACTGAGCAATTATTTACGCTTTTGTTTTTTATGTAATGTCTTACATGCCAAATTATGTATTATGAAAATAAGGAATAATAAAAATGTTATAAATGGAAAAAAATAAGGCTCTATTTCTGTGAAAATTAGGTCCTCCGAGAGTACCCAGAGACAATAATTTTAAATTAAAATGAATACACTGCATTGATGAAGTACTGTAAGTATTGTAATACAGAAAAGTTTGGCTTATATTTGTCATGAGGGGAAAAAAGCACCATTATAATGTTAAAACTTGGAATTGTTCAAGCCTTTCAACTTTATGCACAGGAAATGCTATTATATGTATTCACCCATAAAATTCCAACAATGGTTTCTGTTTCTTTAAAACATTTGCTTGTTAGTGAGATTGAAATGTGACTTGAGGCATATTAATCTTTTTTTTTTTTTCTTTTTAAATAAAATAAAAAAGGATTTAAAAAATAATAATTTTTTGCCGTTTTGAATGTGGAATAATTACACACTTTTGTGTGGCTATGGTTTACAGTTGATGAAAGTGAAAAAAAAAATAAAAGAATAAAATTCCCTGATTGACAGTTCTATGGTGTCATAATGGAAAAGCAAATCACATAGCATAGTGCAGCCTAGTTATGTTTATATGGTAGAAGAACAGTGAAATGGTTCAGCTGCTTAAAGGGCTTGCAGATGTTGTGTTATGGTAGCGATGCCAAACAATAGCGCAAACACTGCTTTTTTAAATGGGAATCCCACAGGCAAAGTAAAATGTTCTACAGTTTTTGTGCTGTTCTGTTTTATAACAACACGCTCGGTGAACATCTGAAGTGCTAAGTTTTTAAATGTTTTGGCCTTTGGAAGATAAATGGATTTTATCTGAGACCATGAGAGTGGTTGTAAGAGGTAATGCTGTGTAATCATTATACTCTATACTGCATGTTACACTTTCATTACTTGCGACGTTCTTGCATGTCAATCCAATCTGTATGTGTACGTAGAGTACAACATTAAGGCTTTCATAAGTTTAACTGTCACATAAAGGACCTGAGTTGCGTTAAAAATTGCAATCAGGTTCTGCGGATGCATCTCCTGATGCAGCCGCAGTAGCAAGTAGCTCCATCTGTGTTGCATCCTACGCAGACATAACCTAATGTTTAATAGGCGTTTCTGGGTGCTGACCCTACGGCCATATGGAACAGCTGCATCCCATGAAATTTTTATGGGAATGTTGAGGGGGTGTAACCCAACTGCTCTGCTTGTTTAGTGCTCCTGCACTCAGCTGGGTTGGCTGTTTCTTCTGGATGTTTTGTACACAGTATGGTGCAAAAGCATACTTGCCCACTCTCCTGAAAAATGGGCGGTTCTCCTGGCCCCCCGGGAAAGTGGGTAAGTCTCCCGCAGCCGTCCTCTACCGCCCATATTTCCCCACACTTGCCTGCAACCCCCAGAAGCCATTTGTGAAAATGGGTGGTCTGGGGAGGAGGGAGGGGGGGGGGGAGGGTGATAATGCAAATTGTCCTGGATCACGTCATCATAGCCATGCCCCCCTTCTGTATAATGCCAGTAATATCGGCATTGTACAGCGGGGGCATGGTAACAAGGATGCTAATGCACAGCCATGCCCCCAACCACTGCCTCTTTTGCTGCATCACTCCCCACTGCTATGACAAGCCACGGTCCCCGCATCACCCACCACTCTGCCCACCGGGAGGGGGAAGCTACCAAGGCATCAGACTGTCAGTGATTGTCAGTCTGATACCGTTTGCGGGCGGGGGAAGTGTAGGTGACAGCCTCTTTTCCTCCAAACGGAGGTGTGTCGCTGCTGTTGCGGAGGATAGAAGAGGCCAGGATCTCCGTCAGAGGATGGAAACTTCCTGTCCGCTTGGTAAGTCTTGCGGCAGGCGGCTTGCGACACCCCGTGGGTCACACAGCCTGCTGATGGTGTCTGAGATGATCCTAGGAAGCAGCTCAGATCAGTAATGCCCTCTGCTGCATCACCATATTAGTGCTATCACTGCTGCTTCTATGTAAGCAGAAGCGATAGTCCCTCCGATCACATCCGAATCTGTCCATTGTTACCTGCTAGTCTCCATTCTTCTGTACACATCATGAAACTGGCTATGGTAAATTCATCTGTGTCCTCATAAATAAGAAAGGACAGATCCCTGCCTCCGACAGGAACAGCTGTAGAGCAGAACAGCAGAACGGATTTTCACTGGTGGGAAGTTTCGGCTTTACACTGTAGATTGTATACTGTGTCTCATTTACATATTTAAATTTTACCGAATCAAGAGACCTTGGGGTTCATTTACTAAACCCGTTTTTTAAGATCGCCAAGTACTTACATTTATGCATGCTGAATTTAAATCAGCAACACTATTAAGTACAAAACCAGTTGAAAGAATGTGAAAATTTTGAGGCACAGGGGGAGATTTATCAAAGCTTGGTGAGAGATAAACTGGAGAGATAAAGTACTAGCCATTCAGCTTCTAACTGCAATGTTACGGGTTGTGTTTGAGAAATAACAGGAAGGAGTTGATTGGTACTTTTTCTCTCTCCACTTTATCTCTCTCCAAGCTTTGATAAATCTCCCCCACAGTTTTAATTAAAAATGTCGCTCATCTCTAATCAGCTCACTCATCTGTGATGCTGTGAAAATTCCCATAATCTGGACAGTCAGTACACAGGGCACATGAAGACAGGCAGGAGAAAAATACTGCAAACAGTACGGTGATCACATTCGCTCACGGCCGTGCAGAGGGAGGTGTTACTATTGGCACCATCCAGGGCTCAAGGCCAAAGGGTTGGCACATTGCTTTCTCCTGCTTTTAGGGTGCCTGGAGGGCCAACCTGCTCTACAGCTTCCTGCTCACGGCCTCCTCTCGTGACATTACATGTGCCGTTGCACTGGGCGCCTCTTTGACCTGATGCAACACCTTAAAAAATATTGTTCCAGACTTGGTGGTTCTGCGCAGTCACCAAGGAGTTCAGGGGCATGGTCTTCAGAGGACTTTGCGGGCCTTTGGCTTCTGAATTGGTTCTTACCGCTCTGCTAGGTATGAAACTTAGGATCCAGAGTCTAGGAGACAAGCTACCCGAATTCTCACTGCAGACAGGAGTCTACTGGCAGCTGCTTGGAGCAGACCCAGATTACCAAGTATGGCAGCACTTGTGGCCAAAAAACGACTGGATCAGATCCACAGAGAGAACACACCACGGTGTAAGTCATAAATCATAGAGCTTGGCATGGATACCCTGTCCAGAATATGTGGCAGCATGTATACCTTCATGAAACACCAACCAGGCGTTATCTTACCCTCTTCCTGGATTCTAATGTGCGTGTCTTGTTTTGTCTGCCTTTCAATAATTGTTGCAGACTTTCCAGAAATACTTTTACCTTTATTTCTTACATTGTAAGAAATAAAGTCATATTTGTTACGTTAATACAGTATATATGTACACATAGCTCCTGTAATGTGGGGCTTCTCTGTTAAGATTATAATGGCTTGATTCAGAGATGGACAGGGCAGGACTCAGAGAGGGACGCAGTAGTACCATATGCAGCGGCTGTGCTAACATTTGCTAATGCTGCAGGAAGCCATGAGAGAATGTTCTGCAGAGCAGGTTTGAAGATGTTGCTTGTCACCATTGACTAAAGGGTCTATTCATAAGCAGTGGAGAAGTGAGCCAGTGGAGAAGTTGCCCATGGCAACCAATCAGCATTGAAGTAACATTTATCATTTGCATACTGTACAATTGTACGGAGCAGCTGATTGGTTGCCATGGGCAACTTCTCCACAGGCTCACTTCTCCACTCTTTTCACTGATTCATGAATAGACCTCAATGTTAATTTAATATTTGCATTTTAAATAAGAGCGATTCTGATGACAATTTTGATTAAAAAATAATGTTGTTTTTTTCTATTTTATTCCAAATTAAGATTTATTCATTTTTTATGACCTTTATGCAATTATTCACTGAATTTAAAACACCGAAATTTGAATCATTTAAAATTTTCTGTAATGCTTTTCTCCTTTCATGTTAACCGATACAGAAAATGAGACCAATCTTCAAAGTATAACCCTATCTATTGGCGCTGGTACCTGGAAGCATACTGACATCAATGACTTGCTCTGCTGGATGATGCGCCAGGAAGAGGACTCCCACACTGCAAATTCCTCTGAGGCAGACAGACTTCATCAGGAGACCATAAGAGCTCAGAGCAAGGGGATTTCCCTGTTAGCTGTCATTACATGCAGTCTATAAGGGTCATATTAAGGCTTGTGGGAGCCCCAGGGCAACAAACCTGTGAGGGTCTATATAAAATTGTCAAACTAATATACTGGAAATGTTTCTAATATGTAGTACTCCAATTGTGTTTAAAACACTCTAGTCGTGCCTCCAGTTCACATTATGCCACACAGAACCACCACTTCATATTATGCAACAGAAATCCCCCAGGTCACATTATGGCACGCAGAACCCTCAGTTCACATTATGCCACACAGAACCCCCAGTTCACATTATGCCACACAAAATCCCCAGTTCACATTATGCCACACAGAATCCCTGAGTTCACATAATGGCACACAGAATCCCCAGTTCACATTATGCCACACAGAACCCCCAGTTCACATATTGGCACACAGAATCCCTGAGTTCACATAATGGCACACAGAATCCCCAGTTCACATTATGCCACACAGAACCCCCAGTTCACATATTGGCACACAGAACCCCCAGTTCACATTATGGCACACAGAACCCCCAGTTCACATTCTAGCACACAGAACTCCCAGTTCACATTATGCCACGCAGAACCCCCAGTTCACATTATAGCACACAGAACCCTCAGTTCACATTATGCCACCCAGAACCCCCAGTTTACATTATGCCACACAGAACCCCCAGTTCACATTATGGCACACAGAATCCCTGAGTTCACATAATGGCACACAGAATCCCCAGTTCACATTATGCCACACAGAACCCCCAGTTCACATATTGGCACACAGAACCCCCAGTTCACATTATGGCACACAGAACCCCCAGTTCACATTCTAGCACACAGAACTCCCAGTTCACATTATGCCACACAGAACCCCCAGTTCACATTATAACACACAGAACCCTCAGTTCACATCATGCCACCCAGAACCCCCAGTTTACATTATGCCACACAGAACCCCCAGTTCACATTATGGCACATAGAATCCCTGAGTTCACATAATGGCACACAGAATCCCCAGTTCACATTATGCCACACAGAACCCCCAGTTCACATATTGGCACACAGAACCCCCAGTTCGCATTATGCCACACAGAACCCCCAGTTCACATTATAGCACACAGAACTCCCAGTTCACATTATGCCACACAGAACCCCCAGTTCACATTATAGCATACAGAACCCTAAGTTCACATTATGCCAACCAGAACCCCCAGTTTACATTATGCCACACAGAACCCCCAGTTCACATTATAGCACACAGAACCCCCAGTTTACATTATGCCACACAGAACCCCCAGTTCACATTATAGCACACAGAACCCCCAGTTTACATTATGCCACCCAGAACCCCCAGTTTGCATTATGCCACACAGAACCCCCAGTTCACATTATGGCACACAGAATTCCTGAGTTCACATAATGGCACACAGAATCCCCAGTTCACATTATAGCACACAGAACTCCCAGTTCACATTATGCCACACAGAACCCCCAGTTCACATTATAGCACACAGAACCCCCAGTTTACATTATGCCACACAGAATCCCCAGTTCACATTATAGCACACAGAACCCTCAGTTCACATTATGCTACCCAGAACCCCCAGTTCACATTATAGCATACAGAACCCTCAGTTCACATTATGCCACCCAGAACCCCCAGTTTACATTATGCCACACAGAACCCCCAGTTCACATTATGGCACACAGAATCTCTGAGTTCACATAATGGCACACAGAATCCCCAGTTGACATTATGCCACACAGAACCCCCAGTTCACATATTGGCACACAGAACCCCCAGTTCGCATTATGCCACACAGAACCCCCAGTTCACATTATAGCACACAGAACTCCCAGTTCACATTATGCCACACAGAACCCCCAGTTCACATTATAGCATACAGAACCCTAAGTTCACATTATGCCAACCAGAACCCCCAGTTCACATTATGCCACACACAACCCCTAGTTCACATTATGCCACAGTGCCCCTAACGCTGGCAATGTAGCTAGGTGTGGGGGGCCCCCATTTAATAAACTATATTAGCCAAAAATTCCTATGTGTATGCTGTAGGTATAATACATCAAAATGAGTTTCAGTTAGACATGGTTGTAAATGTTGTAACCGTCTTACATTTATGGTCAGAATGCAGAAAGATGCAGTTGCTTAACATTAAGGCATTATTGGGCAGATTCAATTGAGACTGGAAGATTTGAAAAACCCTGCAGCCGCTGGGATTTCCTATTCAATTATAGGAGAAAAAATGAGATGCGGTTATTTAAATAGAAATCACTGTGTCCTTCTTCACACACCTGCAGAGCAAATCTGAATTTTCTAAAATCATTATTTTTAGGAATAATCAGTGGGACTTCCTCTGGCACCCGTGTGTCAGAGGAAGCCCCCACCCCATCCCTCCAAGGACTAATTATGCAGTTGGATGCTTCCAATTAGCTTAATTAGTCAGTAATTAATCACCTCCCAAAGCGGTGTCTTCTTCATCCAGCGTCGGGATCTGGTCTTCTGCAGCAGCGTTGTGTGTATGTATGTGAGTGTGTGTGTATCAGTGTGTGTAGTATGTCTGAGTGTGTGTAAGTAAAGTGTTTGACCCCTGTCTGTGTGTAACCTACCCCCATGAAGGCAGCAGCAGGGAGAACTACATTTCCCAGCAGCCTCCTTGCTTCCCAGCAGCCCCCTCACTTCTCAGCAGCCCCCTCCACAATGCAAAGATGCTGAGGACATGACCAGGAACCGCAGAGACCACCAGAGGCCACCGGTTCAGTGAGTATCTTTTTTTTTTCTCACGCACCACGGATTTTAACACCGAAAACCATCGGTGCATTATTATTTTTATTCGATGCTACGGGTAGTGCTCTTACCTGCGGTAATCCAAAATTGTCCGTGAGGTATGTTTGAAGTAAAAACCTTGCGCACAATTGAGTTCCCCCGCATGACTATCTGTACACCTACACTGCATGTCCCGGAACAGTCTTAGGGACTGTCATTGGGGGTCATTCCGAGTTGTTCGCTCGCAAGCGGATTTTAGTAGATTTGCTCATGCTAACCCGCCGCCTACTGGGAGTGAATCTTAGCATCTTAAAATTGCGAACGATGTATTCGCAATATTGCGATTACACACCTCGTAGCAGTTTCTGAGTAGCTCCAGACTTACTCGGCATCTGCGAACATTTCAGTGCTTGTCGTTCCTGGTTTGACGTCACAAACACACCCAGCGTTCGCCCAGACACTCCCCCGTTTCTCCGGCCACTCCTGCGTTTTTTCCGGAAACGGTAGCGTTTTTCCCCACACGCCCATAAAACTGCCTGTTTCCGCCCAGTAACACCCATTTCCTGTCAATCACATTACGATCGCCAGAACGATGAAAAGGCCGTGAGTAAAATTCCTAACTGCATAGCAAATTTACTTGGCGCAGTCGCAGTGCGGACCTTGCGCATGCGCATTAAGCGGAAAATCGCTGCGATGCGAAGATTTTTACCGAGCGAACAACTCGGAATGACCCCCATTGTCCACATTTTTCAATATTGACCGACTTTTTACTGCCTCTTGTACCCCTTTCAAACCACACAAATAACCTGGTATCGACCCGGTATATACTGATTTGGTAATTCAACCAAGGAATAAAGAAAGGTTATTCCCGGGTTATTGGCAGGTCAAGTGCTGTGTGAATGGGTTACCCGGTGGTCCCCGCCCCCGATAGCAACCCGACCCGACATATTGCCGATCACAGATCAAACAGGGTAGTCACCTGACTCACCTTGACAGTAATCCTCCTGCAAGACAGCACAGGCAGCCTTTTATACGTTTGCAGAACAGGCTGATAACAGAGAAAATAGCTTGCATTCAGCTACCGTACATCAAGATTAAAGGGAACGTGAATATAAAGGGATCATGAAATATTTCCAGGTACATATTTTGTGTATTTTATTATATAGAAATAACTAACTTGGGCTAAAAGGAACCGGCAGTCGTTAACTGTTTATATTATTAGTTTCTCTTATATATAATGCGACTTATATGTTAGGTACAGAGGTCCTTTCAGACTGAATGTCCTTAATACCACTTGGTGTTCTAATATTTTAAAAATGAAGTTCTATGTTTTCCAATGCTGTATATTTAATTTTCAATCAGCCAGGGGAAATTGAGCATTATTGCCGGATGATATCTGTGAGTTCCACAGCTGTCTGTGCTAAAACAATGTTCTGTCTGTACTGCTCTGTCGGGATGATTACTCTGAAAATGTTTGCACTTGAAATAATGCTCTTATGAAAATCATCTAGAGATGGATTCTAATCCCTCGAATGTTTGAACAGAGCTCTCTCCTTTTACATGGATTAATGCCATTTCCTCTTGTAATTCTTCAAATTATAATTCACATTGCAACAATTAAACTGGAATAAAATAAACACTGAAGACAAACACACATATTAAAGGTTCAATTATAACACTGAGTTTAACTAAAAAAGAAGCTTTGACTCTGAATTCCTTAAAATTCAAGGCTGTATCTGCCATAGAGGCCACAGGTGAAGCTGTAGCTTGACAGCTGCTGTGGAACTACAAGTTCCAGAGTTCATTACCAGCAAGAGGGCGAAAGAGAACTACAGATGCCTAGCAAGAAAATAGTACTGTAGGTCAGGCATGCCATAGGCCCCGATCTGTCTTTAGCCTGGGTCCAGGGGGGCCCAAACAGCACACACTGCAGCTATTTTCAATGACTTACCTTTCCGGAGTCCCCCGTTAGTGCTGAAGCAGCTGTAAAAATCCCTGGAAAAATGGCTACCGTGCATGCATATTAGTGATTAGTCGTGAGAACATGGTGGGCCCCTAGCCCCCCCTAGTTGCGGCCATGGCAGTAGACTATGGCACAATGTCAGAGTCTACCACACCGTAGAGAGGAGGGGACTCACCTGCACATGGGCCCCCTCTTTTGTTAAAACACCCCTGTGTGGACCACATGACAGAACTTTTGCAGCCAGCATGGGTGGTTGGTGAAAGTACCAATACCAACAATGACAGCGGCGGATGTAGGCGGATCAATAGTTGGCAGAGCTAAACATACGTATGAAGATGGCCAGATACTCGAATACTTATATAAGGTAGTAAATCTGTCAGCCACAAACGTCCGCACACGCGGGGACTTTACGCCAGTCCTTATATGTGGACCATACATGCTGGAGGCCCCCACTCCACTCTTCTAACAGGACAGTAAATTTTGCAGTGGAGTTGAATACCATCATATGTGATGAACCTAAACAGCGGCCCACTGTGCATGCTCCTTGCATCAGTTCTCTCCTACAAATATGGAGCTTGGCGACTGCCGGTCCCTCAGCGACTTGATTGATCAACCTCAGCAGGGGGAGGAGATGAAAAATGTTTTTTTAGTTGGTTCCTTTATTAGCACTGAAATCTTACAGCATGTGGGCTTGGGTTCAGAACTCCCCTCATTAAATATGTTAGTGGTGGTGTATATATATTATTCCTTATAAGACTACTTTCCATTTACAGTTTTTAAAACAAAGCTATTTGCAAATTGTACAACATGATGTCCGTCAGTATAGGTGTGGTTAAACTGTACTGATGGTTATAGAAACATAATTACAAACCTAATCGTAGCTGCAAATTTGTTAGCAGTTGAGCAAAACCATGGGGGTCATTCCGAGTTAATCGCTCGCTAGCATCTTTTTGCAGCGCTGCGATCAGATAGTCGCCGCCTATGGGGGAGTATATTTTCGCTTTGCAAGTGTCCGAATGCCTTGGCAGCTGAGCGGTACAAAAACAGTTTGTGCAGTTTCTGAGTAGCTCTGGACTTACTCAGCCGCTGCGATCACTTCAGTCTTTTTGGTCCTGGAATTGACGTCAGACACCCGCCCTGCAAACGCTTTGACGCACCTGCGTTTTCCCAAACAGTCCCAGAAAACGGTCAGTTGACACCCACAAACGCCCTCTTTCTGTCAATCACCTTGCGATCGACTGTGCAAATGGATTCTTCGTTAAATCCATCTCCCAGCACCGATCCTCTTTGTACCCGTACGACGCTCCTGCGTATTGCGGTGCATACTCATGCGCAGTTTTGCCAATTTTAACCTGATCGCAGTGCTACAAAAAGTTGCTAGCGAGCGATCAACTCGGAATGACCCCCCATGTGCACTGCAGGGGGCAGATATAACGTGCAGAGAGAGTTAGATTTGGGTGGGGTGTGTTCAAACAGAAATCTAAATTGCAGTGTAAAAATAAAGCAGGCAGAAACAATATAAGCCACCCAAATATAACTCTCTCTGCAAATTTTATATCTGCCACACCTGCAGTACACATGGTTTTGCCCAACTGCTAACAAATTTGCTGCTACGATCAGACCTGAATTACCCCCTTAGAAAGATAGAATGTGACCGCAGATAAGAACCACTTGGCCCATCTAGTCTGACCCTTTTTTTTTTACCATATTTTATCTCATACCTTATTTGATCCTTATTTATTTGTAAGGATATCCTTATATATATCCCATGCATGTTTAAATTGCTCTACTGTCTTATTATTATTATTATCCTTTATTTATATGGCGCCACAAGGGTTCCGCAGCGCCCAATTACAGAGTACATAAATAATCAAACAGGAAAACAGCAACTTACAGTTGATGACAGTATAGGACAAGTACAGGGTAAATAAACATAGTTACATCAGCAGATGACACTGGAATAAGTATCAGGTGGCAGAAGACTGCTGGATGTGGTACAGTTGAAGATTATTAAAGTAAGACAAAGGATGAGCACCTCTACCACCTCTGATGGGAGCTATTCCACTTGTCCCCTACTCTTTCTGTGAAGTACTTTTTCGTCAAATTTCCCCTGAACCTCCCCCCCTCCAGTCTCGTGTCCTATTGCTTCTCTTCATTTAAAGAATGTTTCCCTCCTGGACTTTGTTAAAACCCTTGATATATTTGAAAGTTTCTATCATGTCCCCCCTTTCCCTTCTCTGCTCCAAACTGTACATATTGAGATTTTTTAGTCTTTCTGGGTATGTTTTGTGATGTAGGCCATGCACCATTTTAGTTGCCCTTCTTTGCACAGTCTCTAATGTATTAATAGCCTTTTGAAGATATGGCCTCCAGAATTGAACACAGTATTCTATGCACTCTATCTGAATATAACTTATATTTTACTACAGTGACATCACTACTTTCCGAGATATGTTGCAAAGAAGAGACTTCTGTGGGCATTACGCTGTATTGCCTACTTGTGTAGCTGATTGTTCAGGAGCCGTAGTCCAGCAATCCGGCAGGTGGGACAGTGTCAGTCACAAGACAGAGAGGGCTCTTAATCTGTGCCAATTAATTTAAGTGTAGGAAGTGTATTGATCCAGGACAAGATCCGATTGCCATTATGGAGTTAGGAAGGAATGTCTTTTTCCCCTTACCAGACAAAATGTTCAAATTATTTAATTGAGCCTCTTGCTTCCTTCGCTGACTTGATGTAAAGATACATTTAAGGTAAGATTGCAGGTGATACTCGGCAGACTAAAAGCTGTGCCACGCTCCTGCTCCTCTCCCCAATTATATCATTATTATGAAACTGAAAACTTCATTTAATAACTGTTGCTGTTAGGAAATAAACCTTTAAAAAACTAGTAATTGACAGATGTCAAGAAAAGAGTATTATCAAGGGAGACAAACTGGGGGGCTTCTGGGCATGTAAAAATATTTGTCATTGAAATTGTAGTCAATCATTATATATAATTCAGATGAAATGTGATGAACAGTGGTCTGAGCAACTGTTCCATCCATAACTTCTCCGTCAAAGACTTTTACATTTCAGCTCATATGTTGGATATGGGATGTAGTCAAAAGGTCGACAATAAAAATGTCAACATTCTTGATGTCAGTACCACAATGTCAACAGGTAATGTGTCGGCGGGAGGGTTAGGGTTATTCTGCGGGAGGAGATTAGGGTTAGGCTGAGGGAAGGGGAGGTTAGGGTCAGGCTCCAGTGGGGAGGTTAGAGTTAGGCTGCAGTGGGGAGGGTAGACTGTGGTGTTGAGACTAGGGTTATGTTGAGGGGGTTAGGCTACAGGAGGAGAATAGGGTTAGGCTGGGGAGGGGGAGGTTAAGTTTAGACTGCAGGAGGAGGTTAGGATTAGGCTGGGGTGGGGGAGGTTAGGGTTAGGCTGCAGTGGGGAGGTTAGGCTTATGCTGAGTTGGCAAGATTAGGATTTTTGCGCAAAGAGGTTAGGGTTAGGCTGCAAGAGGAGGTAAGTATTTTAGCGTGGGGTGGGGGAGGTTAAAGTTAGGCTGCAAGAGGAGGCTAGGGTTAGGCTGTGGGAGAAGTTTAGGGTTAGGCTGAGGGGAGAGGTTAGGGTTAGCTGGAGGGGAGGGGGTTAGGCTATGGGGAGGTAAGGGTTAGGTTGCCAGTGTAGGTTAAGATTAGGATGAGGGGGGAGGTTAGGGTTGGGCTGTGGTGTGGAGGTTAGGGTTAGGCTGAGGGGAGGGGGGGTTAGGGCTAGGCTGAAGGAGGAGGCTAGGGTTAGGCTGCAGGAGGGGTTTAGGGTTAGGCTAAGGGGGTGGGGTTAGGGCTAGCCTGAGTGGAGGGGGTTAGGGATAGGCCTTGTGGAGGTTAGGAATTGTCTGCCAGAGAAGGTTAACAATAGGTTGAGGGAGGAGGTTAGGGTTAGGCTGTGGTGTGGAGGTTAGGGTTATGCTGAGGGAGGGAGGTTAGGACTAGGCTGCAGCAGGAGGTTAGGGTTAGGCTGCAGGAGGAGGTTAGGGTTAGGCTGCCATGGGGGAAGTTAGGGTTAGGCTGCAGGAGGAGGTTAGGGTTAGTCTGCCATGGGGAAGTTAGGGTTAGGCTGCAGGAGGAGGTTAGGGTTAGGTTGCGGGAGGATCATAGGGTTAGGCTGCAGGAGGAAGTTAGGCTGAGGGTGGGGAGGAGGGCTAGGGTTAGCCTAAGGGGAGGAGGTTAGGGTTAGGTTGCATGACCAGGTTAGGGTTAGGCTAAGGGGAAGAGGTTAGGGTTAACCTGAGGGGAGGAGGAGGAGGTTAGGGTTAAGCTGTGGAGAGGAGGCTAGGGTTAGGCTGTTGGGGAGGTTAGGGATAGGCTCAAGAGTGGGTTAGGGTTAGTCTGTGGCGGGGGGAGGTTAGGGTTAGGCTTGGGAGGTGGTTAGAGTTATGCTGTGGGGGGAGGCTAGGGTTAGGCTGCGAAAGTAGGTTAGGGCAAAGATGAGGGGGAAGGCTACGGTTAGCTTGTGGAGGGGAAGATAGGGTTAGGTGCAAGGGGGAGGGTTAGGGATAGCAGATAAATACTTACCGGAATGTCAGAGAATTGGAGGTCTAATCTGGAGCTGACAGTCACATGACCGCCGGGTCCCAGAAGATGCTGCTGGATTCATGGCAGCTGTCAGATGTAGGTAAATGATGATATGTCGACATATCAATCTGTTAGATAAGATTAATTGATTGACTAATGAATTTACCAGAACCAGTTAGTGATAAAACAGACGCCATTCAGTTATTTCCTCTTGAGCAGCAACTTTATAGAGGCACCTGACCTAGTTTCAGGGTTTGGCCATTTTGACATAATAGTTATTGCCTATGTAGATGGCAGAGAATGCAATCTAGGCGCGTACTAACAGCACTGTGAACTATAGCAGAAAGGCTTGTTGACTAACATTATATATAGATGCACCACTTACACTGAACCATAGCTACCAATCAGCAGTTAGTTCTCATCTGAAAGCAAAGTACCTGATTGGTTGATAAGGTTTTGGTAACATTGAGTACAATCTGGCCAATTATCAAATCACAGCGCATGTGCAGAGTTTGCATTGAGTGAAAATAGCAACAGAAAATGCGTACACATTGTGATCGCAATGCAGACGCTTTTTGACTGACTAGTGGTGTAAGTTCGTCCCAGTTGTCTGGAGGCAAGATAAATATTGGTGCCCCCCTATATATATATATATATATGGGTGAAAGAAAGGCCATTGAGTCCCTACGCAATGACACTAAACTGGTTATCAGAGCTGCGGACAAGGGGGGAGGCATTGTGTTGTTGGACTATGACTACTATACCATGGAAGCCAACAACCAATTGGCTGACACCACTTGTTATCATAAACTTGGCCATGACCCTACAGGAAGCTACAAAGTTGAGATAGATTCCATCATTCAGGTTGGACTCAATAATGGATATATCAACAAGAGCACAGCAGAATTCATGACCACTGCACACCCCAGGATACCCTTTTTGTACACACTCCCGAAAATTCATAAATCTCTCTCCCAGCCTCCAGGACGACCCATTATATCAGCAAGGGGGTCCCTCTGTCAACCTCTATCTCAAGTAGTTGATTTTTACCTACAGCCATTGGTTAAGCAAACAGCCAGCTTCATTGAAGACACCTCCGATTTCTTGCGGAAACTTGAAACAGTACGTAATATTACCGATGACACCCTGTTGGTGACTCTTGATGTCTCGAGTCTCTACACAAACATTCCGCACTCACAAGGAATGGGAGCATGCAGAGAACTGCTTACGGACAATGATGCCTATTTCGGCCCACCGGTGTCTTTTTTGTTGTTGCTCATTGATGTTATTCTCAATAAGAATTATTTCCTCTTCGAAAATTGCTTTTATTTACAGAAACAGGGGACCGCTATGGGTTCGAATATGGCGCCATTTTACGCCAATATATTCATGGCGGCCTATGAACAGGTGCATATCTTTGGTAATCCTCATTTTGGTAAATTTTTGTCATTTTATGTTCGCTACATTGATGACTTATTTTTCATTTGGCAAGGCAGCGAAGAGAAACTTTTGGCATTCATCAATGAACTTAATTCAATTCCAGGAACAATTAGATTTAGTCTGACTTTCAGCAGAACACACATCAACTTCTTGGATGTTTCCATCAAAAAGGAGAACAACAAACTTTTGACGTACATTTACAGCAAGGAATCAGATAGAAATACTTTGCTGTTACATTCAAGCTTCCATCCGGCTCCCCTTAAAAGAGCTACCCTTTTCACAACTACTGCGGGTGATTCGCATTACCTCGGATCCCACGGCCATCCCGGCTGCATTGGAGTCCATGTGTCAACGATTTCTTGACAGAGGCTATCCCAGGAAGGAGATAGATGACGCTCTATCTAGGATCGGACAGATTAAGAGAGAAGATGCTTTACATAAAAAAGTTCGTCCTGCTGATATGGAGCAAGACAGGTTAAATTTCAGCAGTATGTTCACCACAGCCTCTGGCTTTATCCGCAACAAAATTTGGGAACACTGGCACTTGATTGCGAGTGATCCAGTGCTCACCAAAGACCTTTCCTTGATTCCCAGATTTGCCTACACACGGGGTCCTAATTTGAAGGACCTTCTAGTCAAGACTGATTTTTCTCAAAGAAAGACTAATAGAATGTCTAATTGGCTTACGAAAAAACCTGGGGTTTATAGATGCACGGGATGCTCCAACTGTTCATTCCTGTTATTGGGCAACCACTTAATCAATCCATCTGACAATAAGGAGTACTCAATTAAACAGAGTTTGGATTGTTGTCTATGTTCTCAAATGTCCATGCAATCGACTGTATGTTGGCAAGACCAGCAGAATGCTTAAAGAACGACTCAGCCAACATCGCTCCTCTATTAAGAAATGTCTTGCATCCACAGATTCCACGAGAGACTTCACGAACTTACCAGTTGCAAGACACTTCAAAGAGGCACAGCATACGGTCAATCAACTTAAATGTTGCATTATAGACCAGATACCACCACTCCAGCGGGGAGGTGACCGAGACAGGCTGTTACTATAAAGAGAACTCCAGTGGATTCACAGACTACACACTTTGACTCCCAATGGTCTTAATGAAGACTTTAGGTTGGGTTGTTTCTTGTGAAGCGATCCAGCCCTTGCTTTTGTTGGTTTCATTTCTTTAGACACCGCCGTGTGTCCAGTATTATGCATTTTCACCTACTAAGTTTTTTGCTTGAGCCCCTTGACACCGCCGTGGGTTGTGGGAGTGACTTTGCTGCTACGGCACCTTTCTGCCATCACCACCAGCATTGCCCTGTTACGGATAGGCATTTGCCGGCTCTTGATGTGGAATTCTAGTGTTTTCTACAGCCATACCACACTGGACGACGTCCAATTACGACCAATCTTGGAAACTAAGCAGTGTTGGGCCCAGTCAGTACCAGTTCTGGAGACGGTCTGGGAATACTGGGTGCTGTACTTTTATCACTTGACCACTCATGGCCTCGGACTATAGCATGGGCATCCTTTAGTTATCTCTGTTTATTCTGCATTCTTGTGTTCCCACCCCCTATCCCTTGGCATCATTTACCCTTCTGTTTAATGCACTACCTTCGATCCATCCAATATCTGCACACAGTGGGCTCTACCTTAATTCTATTTCTTTTCTTTAATTTTATATTTCACTTAGGTGCTCTATCCACTGGGATGCTGATAGCATCCTGACACATCTTTGCCCCTATGGGATTTTCCTTCATTTTCCTGTTCTTCTGCCGCTGTTTAGTTTTTGCTCTGCTGGACACCTGAATAATGTCCATTGACACTTTCCAATGTCATCCACCACCATTTGTGCCATTAACTGCCGCTGTCATTTCTGATATATGATTGAGTTAGACCTATTGGTCCATTTAATGCCTACAGTGCCTTAATGATCGTCATTGCTTCAGGGATCTGTCCATACGGGACAGTTTACGGCTATTGTTTGACACCTTTTTATCAGCGACACCCAGCGGAGCGCATTCTCTTATTTGCATCTTGCATTTTGCATTGGTTATTCTTTTTGTTTATGCATTGTGCATTGTGTGATTATGTAGCATATGTTTTTTTCTCTTTCAGTGCTATATTTTACACTTTTTTATGTCATGCCACGTTCCATGTCTTGTTATATACCGTGTGCAGCCTACACTGTCCCCGTCCCCTGTGCGGGCTCAGTGTTGTCTGTGCTGGTGTCCCCTACCTCGCACACAGCACACCAGAGCCGTTGCCAGGGACGGTGCCGGCTTTGTTTACATTAGCGATGACACGACGGAGCTGGAGAGCCGGGGGAGCCGCGGGCTGGGCCTGTATGTACACTTGTCGCCTTGATATGGAATAAATCTTCTTAAAAAAATAAAAATAAAATACAGGGCTTGTCCCACCTCCCTCTCCTCCCATTGGATGCTGTTTTTTTGCTGTTTTGGCACCAATTTATGTTTATATCCCTGTGCTAGACACTGCTCAGATAGCCCCTGAGGAAGACCTGTATCGGTTGAAACAGCTGTTGGGCTGTGCCTGTATGTACACTTGTCGCCTTGATATGGAATAAATCTTCTTCGTTTTCTCATCTAAACCGTGAGTGCTGGCTTGTTTTGCTTTTTCCAATGCGCTGGAAAAGCGAGTGCCTTTATATATATATATATATACTGCTCAAAGAAATAAAGGGAACACTAAAATAACACATCCTAGATCTGAATGAATGAAATATTCTTATTAAATACTTTGTTCTTTACATAGTTGAATGTGCTGACAACAAAATCACACAAAAATTATCAATGGAAATCAAATTTATTAACCCGTGGAGGTCTGGATTTGGAGTCACACTCAAAATTAAAGTGGAAAAACACACTACAGGCTGATCCAACTTTGATGTAATGTCCTTAAAACAAGTCAAAATGAGGCTCAGTAGTGTATGTGGACTCCACGTGCCTGTATGACCTCCCTACAACGCCTGGGCATGCTACTGATGAGGTGGGAAATGGTCTCCTGAGGGATCTTCTCCCAGACCTGGACTAAAGCATCCGCAAACTCCTGGACAGTATGTGGTGCAACGTGGCGTTGGTGGATGGAGCGAGACATGATGTCCCAGATGTGCTCAATTGGATTCAGGTCTGGGGAACGGCCGGGCCAGTCCATAGCATCAATGCCTTCATCTTGCAGGAACTGCTGACACACTCCAGCCACATGAGGTCTAGCATTGTCTTGCATTAGGAGGAACCCAGGGCCAACCGCACCAGCATATGGTCTCACAAGGGGTCTGAGGATCTCATCTTGGTACCTAATAGCAGTCAGGCTACCTCTGGCGAGCACATGGAGGGCTGTGCGGCCCCCCAAAGGAATGCCACCCCACACCATTACTGACCCACTGTCAAACCGGTCATGCTGGAGGATGTTGCAGGCAGCAGAACGTTCTCCTTGGCGTCTCCAGACTCTGTCACATGTGCTCAGTGAGAACCTGCTTTCATCTGTGAAGAGCACAGGGCGCCAGTGGCGAATTTGCCAATCTTGGCAAATGCCAAACGTCATGAACGGTGTTGGGCTGTAAGCACAACCCCCACCTGTGGACGTCGGGCCCTCATACCACCCTCATGGAGTCTGTTTCTGATCGTTTGAGTAGACACATGCACATTTGTGGCTTGCTGGAGGTCATTTTGCAGGGCTCTGGCAGTGCTCCTCCTGTTCCTCCTTGCACAAAGGCGGAGGTAGCGGTCCTGCTGCTGGGTTGTTGCCCTCCTACGGCCTCCTCCACGTCTCCTGATGTACTGGCCTGTCTCCTGGTAGCGCCTCCATGCTCTGGACACTACGCTGACAGACACAGCAAACCTTCTTGCCACAGCTTGCATTGATGTGCCATGCTGGATGAGCTGCACTACCTGAGCCACTTGTGGGTTGTAGACTCCGTCTCATGCTACCACTAGAGTGAAAGCACCGCCAGCTTTCAAAAGTGACTAAAACATCAGCCAGAAAGCATAGGAGCTGAGAAGTGGTCTGTGGTCACCACCTGCAGAATGTTATGATTCCCGTACTCCAGACCAGAGGAGATCTTTATGGCAGAGGTCTGAGTACTGGAAAGATATGCTGGTACGGGAGCAGGAAAGCCTAGTAACCCCTGGCGCCCTAACTCCGTTGTCTCGCCCGTGTTATCAGAAATCCCCTGCGAGACTATGGTTGCTTGAGCCCATGGCAGCCGCGTTCGAAGGGCGGATTATGTCTGCCCAACCCCGATGCCCCCTCAGGTCTTAATGGGAGACAAAGGGAAATCCGAGACAGGGTGATAACAAGGGGCCCTCTGACTAAGCAACCAGGCCAGGGGTTACAAGCTATCTAACTTAAACCAAAAGTATGTGCGGACAAACCGCCAGGGAAAAGGACAACCAAAGATCCACTGATCCGTTACTCCTATCCAGCACCGCTGGATACCAGAGTGGATTTGTGGGAGCGGAATCCTCCGCAAAAGCTCCAGAACACAATAAACTAAATAATAAATAGTAAGCGGTCAAGCCGCAACACACGGCTACGCCGCGACTCACGAACACCACAGGATGTTAAAGGTGCTCGGTCGGACTCCAGGAATAGATGACAAATTCCGAGTACTGGATCACTGAGGACAGGAACAACCGGGTTGAGCAGGACTGGAAACTCTCTGTAACTGACACAGCAAACAGGAAGCTATCACCGGCGTCTGTGAGAAGTCCTGAGAGTGCTTAAATTTGGGAGCCCTCCAATCATGATCCAGACAGGGTAATCACATAATGATGCCGTGCAGCTGCATGCTGCACGGCCAGAATACACAAGCACTGATTAATTAAGACCCAGCAACGGGGAACGCGGTCTGACCGTGGCGTCCCCGTTGCTAGGGTCTGAGCGGCTCCGTGCGCCCGGCGTCTAGCGTTGCTAGGGAGCCGGCGGCTGTCTGCCTGCGGCGTCCCTAGTTGCTAGGCGCCGGGCCGCACTGACGGGCGGACCCTCGGCGCCTAACAGTACCCCCCCCTTGAGGAGGGGTCAAGGAACCCCTAAGGCCAGGTTTCTGAGGAAATTCTCGAAAAAATGCCCTTTTGAGCCTCGGGGCATGGAGATCCTCATCCAGGACCCAAGACCTTTCTTCTGGACCATAACCTCTCCAATGTACCAAAAAATAAAGCCGACCCCGGGACAACTTGGAATCGAGAACCTTCTCCACTAAGAACTCCTGCTGACCCTGTACATCTATTGGTGATTTCCCCTGAGAGATCTTGCGAGGAAATCTACTGGACGAAACATATGGTTTTAACAAGGAGCAATGGAAGGTATTTCCGATCCGTAAAGTTTTTGGTAAACGTAACCGGAAAGCCACTGGATTGACTTTTTTGATAATATGAAATGGTCCAATAAATTTAGGACCCAATCTGGCTGAGGTTTGTCGAAGTTTAATGTTGCGAGTCGACAACCATACCCTATCTCCAACTTTAAAAGTGCACGGCCGCCGGAGCCTGTCAGAAAAATTTTTCTCCCGAAATGCCGCTTTTCTGAGAGCCAGGTGCACTTTTCTCCAAATGAGTTTGAGATGAGAGGTCAAGGTCAGTGAGGAGACAGAGGAATGTTGAAAAAAGGAATTAGCTCTGGGGTGAAAACCAAAAACTGTAAAAAATGGAGATACATTGGTGGAGGAATGACAGGCATTGTTGTAAGCAAACTCGGCAAACGGAAGAAACTCAGACCAGTCATTTTGGAGTTTGGCCGAGTACAAACGCAAATATTGTTTTAATGATTGATTAACTCGCTCAGTCTGCCCGTTGGATTGGGGATGGTAGCCAGACGTTAAAGATAATTTCATCTTTAATGAGGCACAAAAAGACTTCCAAAATTGTGCAATGAATTGTGGACCCCGATCAGAAACAATATCAGTGGGTAACCCATGGAGTCTGAAAACATGACGGAGGAACAAGACTGCCAATCCCTGGGCAGATGGCAATCGGGGAAGAGCAATGAAATGGGCCATTTTGCTAAAACGGTCCACTACCACCCATATGACTCGGCATCCGGCTGACAGAGGGAGGTCCACCACAAAATCCATGGAAATATGAGACCATGGCCTAAGAGGAACATTCAAGGGCATAAGTTGACCGATAGGCAAGGAACGGGGAACCTTATGCTGTGCACAGACCTGACAAGAAAAAACAAACTCCTTAGTGTCTTTGGAAAGACCAGGCCACCATACCGAGTGGGAAACTAATTCAAAAGTTTTAGCGATCCCCGGATGCCCGGCAACCTTGCTATCATGAAACTCCGTCAAAACCGTTGCTCTCAAAAACTCGGGAACATAAAGACGACCAGCAGGAGTATTTCCAGGAGCTTGATGTTGAAGCTGCTTTAACTGGGTAAATAAATCTTGTGTGAGACCTGCCCGAATGACTGAAGACGGAAGTATGGGAGTAACAGGACTGTTGTCTTGAACTGGAAGAAAACTGCGTGACAGGGCATCTGCCTTGGTATTCTTGGAACCTGGCCTGAAGGTGATAATGAACTTGAAACGAGTAAAAAATAAAGCCCACCGAGCTTGCCGGGCATTCAGCCGTTTAGCTGATTCAATGTATTGAAGATTTTTGTGATCAGTCAAAACTGAAATGGTATGAGTGGCTCCTTCAAGCCAATGCCTCCACTCCTCGAAAGCCCATTTAATAGCCAGTAATTCCCGGTTACCAACATCGTAGTTGGATTCAGCAGATGAGAATTTCCTGGACATAAAGGCACAAGGATGTAATTCCAGGGAATCCGGATCCTTCTGAGATAGGATAGCCCCTACTCCAACCTCCGAGGCATCAACCTCAACAATGAAAGGCAATTCTGGGTTGGGATGTCTGAGGACCGGGGCTGAGACAAAGGCTTGTTTCAAGGCCTGAAAAGATAACTCCGCTTCACGTGACCAGTTGGTAGGATCTGCTCCCTTTTTAGTCAGTGCCACAATGGGAGCAACTAGGTCAGAGAAAGAGTGAATAAATCTTCTATAGTAATTCGCAAACCCTAAAAAGCGCTGAATTGCTTTTAAATTGGTGGGTTGCGCCCAACTAAGGATGGCTTGGAGCTTCTTTGGTTCCATACAGAATCCCCGAGGGGAAATAATGTACCCTAAAAAGGATACCTCCGTGACATGAAATTCACACTTCTCCAGCTTGGCATATAGGTGATTTTCACGTAATTTTTTTAGAACCTGACGCACCTGGGTAACATGTTGTTCAATAGAGTCAGAATATATCAAAATATCGTCTAAGTAGACTACAACGAATCTTCCAAGAAATTCACGGAGCACATCGTTAATGAGATCCTGGAAAACTGCCGGAGCGTTGGACAGGCCGAATGGCATAACCAGATACTCATAGTGGCCTGATTGAGTACTGAATGCCGTTTTCCACTCATCCCCTGACTTGATTCTGATGAGGTTATATGCTCCTCTCAGGTCAATCTTAGAAAAAATCACAGCCGAACGTAGCTGATCAAAGAGGACAGAAATCAGCGGCAAAGGGTAAGTATTCTTTACTGAGATTTTATTCAAGGCTCTAAAGTCAATGCAAGGTCTGAGTGATCCATCCTTCTTCTCCACGAAGAAGAAGCCTGCACTTAAAGGGGATTTAGATGGCCTGATAAATCCTTTCCCTAGGCTTTCTTTAACATACTCATTCATGGCCACAGTTTCAGGTCCGGACAATGCATATAACCTTCCCTTAGGCAAAGTGGCACCAGGAATTAACTCGATAGCACAATCATAAGGCCTATGGGGAGGCAGAATATCCGCATTGCCCTTGGAAAATACATCAACAAAATCCTGGTATTCCACAGGAATGGGTGCGGGAATGACAGCAGCTATTCTGATGGGAAGCGTAATACATTCCTTATTACAGATGGTACCCCATTGTAAGATCTCCCCCGACTGCCAATCAATGATGGGATTATGAAAGGCCAGCCAAGGGTGACCCAGAACCACAGGAACTGCTGGGCAATGGGTAAGGAAAAACTCAATCTTTTCAGAATGCAGAGCTCCTACCGAAAGTAGAACAGGAGGTGTACAGAGAGAAATAACCCCATTGGACAAAGGACTCCCATCTAAACCATGCATGGTGATACACCTACCCAAGGCTAACTGAGGAATACCTAAGGCCTTAGCCCATGTTAAATCCATAAAGTTCCCTGCAGCTCCACTGTCCACAAAAGCCGAGACCGAGGAACAGAGGCTGCCAAAGGAAACTT